>NW_028237543.1:0-18693 GCF_017979445.1 Akebia trifoliata
CCCTTATGAGGTAAGGTTTTTTATTATAAATCGACCCTCTTACGGTTGGGCTTGGCTTCCTTTACGAGCCAAGACTTTTTGTATTAAACCGACCCCTTACAATCGAGCTTGGCTCCTTTTACGAGCCAAGGCTTTTGCTGTAAATCGACCCCTTATGGTTTGGCTCGACTCCCCTTATGAGCCAAGGCTTTCATTGTAAACTGACCTTCTTAAGGTCGGGCTTGGCTCCTTTTACGAGCCAAGACTTTTTATTGTAGACCGACCCCCTTACTGTCGGGCTTAGCTCCCTTTACGAACCAAGGCTTTTGCTATAGACTAACCCCTTACGGTTTGGCTTTGCGATAAGTGGTCCTGCAAGATTGACTTAGGATGTGGATAAGACTTCCTAATGAGTTGAGTGTTGCGTTAAATGATCTCAAACGACCGACTTAGGATGTTGACCGGACTCCCAAATGAGTCTGGTGTTACGTTAAGTGGTCCTATACGATTGATTTAGGAAGCGGACCAGACTCCAAAATGAGTTGGGTGTTGTCAAGTTCCTCTGCAACCTACGTCTTTTAAAGTAATATGGATACAAAATAATAATAATTGCATAAAACAATGAGGCAATTAGTTTCCAGCTCAATGTTGTCAATCTGTGTCATTGCTTAAAACAACGTACTTTAATCGAGTCCAATTTATAAATCAATTTCTTAAGTCAAACCCACTCGACTCGTTGATTCAAGATCAGTGAGTCGGGGTCGGTTTCCCACTAACAAATTAGTCCTTCGGATTGGACCCCATATGACTTGACAAGTTGGGCTCGGGTTAAACCCTCATATAAACTTTTCAATTTAATCAACATTGTTCCTTGTCTCGGATGAATGCCCAATTGTTAGTCACTTGATTCGATAGAGTTCTTTGATTCAATCGAATGTTTGAGTGATAAATTGAATTACCTGACTCAGTGGAGTCCCCCCGAGTCAGGTCCATTGTCAGATAAGGGTTCTTTATTAATATAATTTGTTGAATCCACAGGCCCTTGACTTAGTCGAGTTCCCAAATAATAAATTTAACTACTCTATTTGATGAAGCTTGTTTCCTCGGGCGAGTTCTTATCAAATAAAATTGTGTCCCTCGACTTGATCAAGTCGTCAAATAACAAATCGGATTCGAATTGAAACCCGATGACTTGATTGAGTCATCAACTGATCAATTTCAAGGGACTTATTATCTCAATTGGCTCCCAAAAAATTAAATTTTATCAGGAGACTCAAGTTTGAGGGAATCCCCACTATCAATTTTGCCTTTTATTTTCCTTTTTCCTCATTCTATGGTGGGCCTCAATGAGCATCAAATTTGATGCCCATTGAAGCACATCCCGATCATTACTTTACTTCTTAAGTAGATGTTTCTACCCAATAAAATTTGTGTGCGTGCAAAGCATGCAACAATCCCAACTTTTACCTTTTTATTCAAGTTCCTATTCGGGCCCACTATTTAAGAAATTTAATACACATCAAAAATTGATGTCCATGGAGGGAGGCATAGTCATCAAAGTCTCCAACTTATGGAAAAAGTCGCGCGATTAAATCGTGACTTTTTTCCTTTATTGATTTAATCACGACTTTTTTAATAATACGTGACTTTTATGAACTTCATGATTAAATCATGAATAATGAGGATACAAGTGAGAATGACATTGATTTGATGTTTTTTATGTGTTGATGAATCCTAATTTGGACACATGACATGATCATGGTCTATTTTGTATTTTGAATAGTATCAACCTTGAATATGTTGTTTATCTGTGTTTATTTGTTGTGGATGGATGCATAAATGATATCAACATGGGAATTCTTGATTTATCATTCTAGTTTAATATGGAACTTGATGATTTAATATGAAAACACCCACTAGTAGGAACTTTTCTCCCCTAGATGGGTCCCTTGTTAGCAATCTCCCATTCAATTCACGAAAAATTTACGAATTTTTCATTTTTTATTCAATGAAAGTATTATTCTCTAGATTATTGAATTATTATGAATAATTCATTTATTTTAAGTTTTAAAAAAATAAAAATATTTTTTTTTACGGATTTTACGACTTTTACAAATTTTTATAAATCTCGAACGAAAAAAAGACCTATTGTAACTTGTTGTATGTTGTAAAGTTTAAAGCTTAAGTTGTAACCTGTAACACAAGTTCGATTTTTAAGCGGTCATGCTTCGAAATATGGGGGAATCCACCTTTTTACTTGACAAATGTTCCTTTCACCATTAAAAATAGTGACATGCCTTTCTATATTTATTTGAGATACCATTTGTAGGAACCAAAAATATCCCCTTCCTAGGGATTAGCAAAATTAGTAAATCAAGGCAAACGGATCTGTTCTAATCTGATCCAATTCGTAAACTCGATTCGAAAATGTAGGCTGATCAGCCTCTTTGGCCCCCTTCTTGCTCTCTCTAAGTAGTTCGGCCAATTTGGCCGACCCCTCTCTTGCTTCCTCTAGGTGGTTCGGCCGACTTGGCTGACACTTCTCTTTTTCCCTTTAGGAGGTTCAACAAACTTGGCCGACCCCTCTTTTGTTCCCTCTAGGTGGTTCTGCCAACCCCCCCCAACTCTCTTACATGGTTTGGCCCCCGAGATCAACCCTTTTAGCCTTCCCTCAAGAAGGTTCAGCTCCCAAGGCTGCCCCTCTATGTATTCCTTCAACGAGGTTTGGGCCCAAAGCCTACCCCTCTATGTGTTACCTCAAGAAGGTTCGACCCTCTTGGTTGACCCTTCATCATGCACCAACTAGGAAGTTGGGCCCCCTTTGACCAACCCCTCATCTTAATGTGCTCCACACTAGGTGGTTCGGCCAACTAGGCTGACCCCTCAACTCAACGTGCTATATGCTTTAGTGGTTCGGCCAACTAGGTCGACCACCCCATCTTAACAGGCTTTTTATGCTACATGGTTTAGCCAGTGTGCCCCTTTTACATAGATTGGCCAATGTTCCCCTTCTAAATGGTTCGGCCAAAAGTGCTCCCTCCACCCTTAAGAGGCCTGGTCAATGGATCCCCTCATACTAGGTGGTTCAGCCACCAGGTCAATGAGGAACACATGCAGTAACTAAAGAGATAACCATATGCCGAGCTACACAAGTAACACAAATTCTACATGGTGCTTGAAGGAACCACGGCTACATGACTTGATTAAGTCTACTCAAGAACTAAGTAGCCACTAAGTTAAGACAGTTACACATTTAAGGTCACCCCTCTTGTAAGTTACAAGAACCATAAGGAGTGGGTCTTCATTGCCATCAAAGCATTATTGGCATTAATTTCCATAAATGTTGGACAACATGGGAGAGTGGGTTACAACTGAGTTTACTACCTCTTTTAATGAGTCAAATCTATAAATAGGGAGACTTCTCCCACTTAAGCCCCAGGGCATAAGCCACACAAAAATACTAGTCGCTCTTTCTCTTGTTTTTGCTCTTCAAATTTTACCAAGAACTAACTTGATCGTCAGAGACTCCTTGGTCGGCACCCCATTGATGTCTTTTCAGATTAATGCAACTGAGGATCATAGTCAAAAATTTAGAAGTATCGTCGATGACCGGAATTTAGAAGCTTCATTGGAGAAGAAGTCCGGAGTTGAACATCTATTTGTATATGTTGTAACACGAATCTCGAGGAGTGGGAAATCTAAAAAATCAGCCCACCACCTTAATTTTCCAAATTGATGATTTTTCCCTCGACTTTGATCTTCTTTTTATAAATCAATAGAACAACAACCTCAATGCCCTTGTTATCACCGCCATCATTATTACCATCACCATTATATCATCACCTTCACCGTCACCAATTTCATCATCACCATCACTAGTAACATCACTATCATGCTACCGAAATTTTTGGTTTTCAAGTTTTTAAAATGAGACGAATAATACACGTATAAAGTACATGATGCATATCTTCCAATTTTTTTTTACGGAATTTTGCAACCCAAAATCGAATAGAACTCAAAATTTTCACGTATAGAATTTTTGCCGTATTCTGAATTGCTAACAAGTTCCCCTTCTCGAGGTCTAGATGGGAGTCGAGCTCTCACAAACCAAGTAGGGCTACCCCCAAATAGAGTTACCATGGTCTTGATGAGCCCCGAGCTCTACCTCGGCTTGATTAACAAGACCACACTAGTTGCTGACACGTATAGGGCTAGAATGATTTACTCATTTTATTGTAATACAATAATATATTTGCTTCGTGGTTCCATTGATATATTTTCTACGCGGTTCCTAATAATATACAATAATGTATTTTCTTATGGGTTCCAATGATAAACTTTAACAAACCAGAATTGTTGGGATGGAAATAGGTTAGTATTTGGTTCAATGTATTCCACGAACTTAGTAGGAACGGTACTGGGAACTACTTCGCTTCATGCCAGTTTGCGGTTTAGTCTACTAGGAAAGAATATAAACACTAACTCTTAAAAAGTACATTCAAAGTTGAATCTTAACCATTATTTTACATCAATTTTCTGTCCATAGAATGATATTAGAAATGATCTTCAAATTGAGAATAACACAGCATATTATCCTTCAAAATGTTATTCATATGAGTCCCACAAATTAGTTTAAACGTACTCCCCATTTTTACTCGCTATTCGTATTCATACATGTATCATGGTAACCAAGTTTGGATTCAATAATTATTTTGCGCAATAGATCAGTTTAAATCAGGAAAATTTTGATTTTGTTTTTTGGCAGATTAAAAATGAATTTTTTAGGCCATGAAATAGGTGCATTAGGGTCTTGAGGGATGGAGAGAGATGTAAAGCCGATAGACTTATTTCAATTAATCAAGCAACCATGTATTCATCGAATTTTTCCTGACTATTGGGAAGCTTGAAAAAAAAAATTGACAGTGCTGGCATGAATATCATGTGAATTTTCCAATTGTACAACCAATTCTATCCTAATCTTACTTCTATGGCTCCCATAGTTTTAGCTTAGGGCCTAGTATCTATGCTTGTCATGTACAATTTTAAGCTTGATGACATTATGATCATTCTCATAATCCACTAAATATAGTGATTCTTTCTTTGGGTTTGAAAACTATTCTTCATCAATGTCATGTAAAATTTTAAGCTTGTTGATATTACAATAATTCTTATAATTTTCAGACGCTATTCTTCATCTCCTTTTATATTAATCAAAGGCGCACATGATCTTTCTGTAGGGGGGGCTGATCAGTTCGGTCTTGGATGGAAATCTTGCTCTTCTTTCTCGTTCAGTTTCTGAGAAGGATAAAGGAGGAATTATCGTCCATACTTTTACAGTCTTACTTTATCTAGCATTACTAATTAAAAATTTTATATCAAGAAAGAATAAATCATCAGTGATCTTAGTTGCATTAATGGTGTCTTTAATTGGATTTTCTTTGAATTACTTGAATTATTTAGGTCACATATCAAACAGTGTTTGGATGACATGGAGCCATATAACCTCTTTTGGCTGCTCATACCTACTTACACAGGTCAGTAAATTCCTATGGTGTTTTACAAAAATGTTTTGAGTATTTCATATAATATTGGACTAGCCATGCTTTTTGAAATATTTATCAAAAGAGTCGTGCTACACTGACTTAGTTCGACACTTTGTTCAACACTGCACTGACGTGGCAGTGCAATGATAACAATAGATTTCTTTCCCAAATTCCTAAATTCTAAATTGTGATTTTCTTTCATTTTAGAAATATTTATTTTATAGTAATCGCTCTTAAATATGCAAATGAATTTCCCATCAAATTGTTTTTTTTTTTCTTAACTTTTGTTGAACATTTTTCAGGTTATTTTATCATGGTTTTCTCAATATATGGGAAGGAATAAATTAACTGGTGTCTTGCTTACAGTTTTGAACCCCATTGTTTCAATCATGGTAAGACACTTCAATCCCTTTGAATTTTGTTTAAATAGAAGACATGAGTAACACCTAATGAATAAGTAGTTCGGTTCTTCTCATTCGTCTTTTGAGATATTTCTTTGTTTCTATCCTTCAATACATTTGGCTGTTCGTATTCTCAGCCTACCTTACTCCTCCCTCACCTGAATCTGGATCTGTTCTTCTTGTATTAGGCTATTCCAGGGATGGATGACAGAGCAAAAGCCTCCTTATGACAAAATTTTAAGAACTTTCAAGAAAGAAAAAAAAAATCACCATTGAATTTTTTAAATTTAAATTTGGGAGTACATGAGCCATCTATTTTCAGAACCTTGGATCAAACCCAAATTTTATTTTATTCTATTATTATTATTTTTAAAGTCTGATTTACACCATGAAATCTAGTAGAGGACTGTGGTGATGGATTGCCAATGTGGCAATCCATGTGAGCCCAACAACCCTTTGAAGGATTTGAAATAACAAGTTAGGTAGGCCTAGCTTTGACTCATAGCTCAGTTGGTTTGACACATTGCAAAGCAGCTCTGAGGTCGTGGGTTCAATTCCAACTTACCCATAAAACAAAAAATAGTCATGCTAGAGTTGATGAAAAGCATCTATGGTTCCTACACACTTCAACATCAGGAAAGTGCGATATGAGGTACAATCTTGAGGTCACTCCAGCATTATTCAAAAAAAAAGGGGGGGGGGGGGGCATGTAGGCTAGTGTTACTCTTATTCTTATATTTTTTTTAAAGATCTATTGAACTAAATAGACAATAAAAGTATGGAAGGATAGACCTATCCATGACACTACTTTCTCTACAATTTGATTTTTGAATAACTTGTCAGAAAGAGCATTATAAGAGAATCCCAATTAGAAGGAATGTACAAGTTGAAAATTCTAATATTGAGAATGTAAATTACATAAAATGACTTTAGATAGAACTGAATGGAGGACTAGGATTCTTTCAACCAACATTAATTTCCCTCGTATGTGTGTTGTGTTTGCAGTTATGGAAGGCAATGGGACATTATTTAGTGGCCAAGGTGATTCTCATATGCCTAACCTTCCTTCAAACGCACGTGGTAAGCCATTAAAAGACCTTGTCTTTAGGGGAACAAAGCTGCTCACAATGATCTTATGGGTTAAGAAAGTTTAACGTTTGTGTGTGGCAGCTCAGTAACCATCGAAACCTTAAAACACTTGCAGTTTTCATTGCCTCGGCACCCTTATTGGTGAAGGAAATGACCTCTCTTCTGGCCAATTATGGGAGCAATTTGACTATATATCACAATATTTACAACAGTTCTTAAAGCCACCCCAGAACTTCGTTAGTGTTGAAATCCGATTTGACTACGGAGATAATTTTAACAGTTTTCAACTGTCCGCTATTTATGGAGGTCCTTAGAAGCAAAGCCCAAATCATCAACATTGCTGGTGGAGTTCAAGACTTAAAAGACTACAGAGAAGTTTCTTGAGAACCATAGCTTCAAAACAATTGTGTAGTGTACATTATTTTTTTTTATTTTTTTTGTTGTAACGAAGAGATCCCTGTGGCAGCGGGCCAGCCATTGGACCATTGGGACACAAAGAACAACCTTATCCAAAGGACTAGTCCCTGGACCACACGCACAATCCCACCCTGCCACGTGAAGTCATTAAGTGGCCACCTTAATGGTGGAGGGCTATAGAGATTCGAAGTCACAATGCGGGGAGCAACCCCAGTCGCTTTCTTACCATCTCAAGCTAGACTCCGGTGGGTTGTTTAGTGTACACATTAACTCTTTTCTGTAGCTGGGCTCAAAACCATTTCTCTTCCAAAGGTACACCCACTAAGTCATTTTGGAATCATAGTCAATCGCATTGCTGCCTTTGTATTATGATTTGACCCGATATTTTGGATTTTAAATTTGTTTTAAATTTTATACACCAAGTGATCCTGTGGCTACAATTTTCTTATAGCACTTTTTTTTTTTAATCTTGTATCTCCCTGTAGAAGTTTTCAACAGTTGAGAGGGCGCCACATCAACAAGCAAACTAAATCCAATCGTTTAATTTTGAGAGTTCAGTAGTCATTGATTTTCAATGCTCTCACTCTGACTTAAAAGAGGTTTTTTCTTTTTAAAATATGAACCCTTGATGGCTGTGGTGTTATTTTTTCTCAACATGGCACCTTTCCACTGTAGAAAAAATATGACAGAGAGGGATGAATCTCTTGGTTTTTTTCTTGATTTGGGCAATTCGAGGCAACCATTCAATTTGACACTTTAGGGACAATGGAGGGAGATATTTGGCTTGAGTTCTTCCTCTTGTTCCCATCACTATGATGATGGATCTGAGATCCAAGTGATGTAGTGTTTGATCTCATCTTTGATCTAATCATGTAAATTAATCTATTATGATTGCTTAGAATTGGTCTCAGTTAGGTTTTGACTATTTAAATAAATTAGAACAAAAGATTAACAACTTACCAAAAGATTTCAAATCTGAAACTTCCAACGAGGGAGTAAGAGAATGAGCAATTTCCTTTAAATTCCATAAGAGACTTGGCTATACTTGGGCAGAATCTTGGTCCCTCCAAAAAACTCTCTCAAACAATTACAGAACCCCCTCTATTTATAAATGTTATTTCTATGATGTAAGATTAGAGAAAATAAATAAAAAATGATGTGAAATAAAATAACAAAATAAATTTTAAATACCGTAAAATAGTATCTTAATATTGAAATGAGTGAGGCTTGTATTGGACAATAGCCTTAAGATAGATTTCACCCTTGTGATGTGGTAATAGTCTTTGGGTGTTTGTCTCCCAAGATACAGTAGGATACAACATCCCACATATGTACAAGGCAGCACTTCTAGTGTACACGTACAAATGAACTTGTACTGTGAATTGTACTTTCAAGGATACACGAAAAAACCTCTTGAAAATAGAAAGGCTTTATGCAAATAATAACTCGAAAATTGAATCAATGTAAACGGGGGAACAAATGCGAATTTATAGAGTTAGAGGTGTTTTTCTAAACAGTTATTAAGACTGTTGAAAAATGTGCTTGGGTTGTGACTTTTCGAACAGACACACATGTCTGTAGAATTTGGGTTGTGACTGTTCAAACATATACACATGTCTATATAGTTGAGACACTATTTGTGTCTCTTAGAATAGTCGCGAATTGTAACTCATTAAGTTCAACTTGGTCCAATAAAGTTTTAGCGAAAGTAGGCCTTTCACACGCACTCACGTGAGGTTTAAATTTGAAGTTTTTCACCCCCCTTGCCCCCTTTGTGCACACATGCACTAAGGTTTTTTTAGACCAATGGGTCCAAATCCCTTTTAGAATCCATGAGCTCTCATGTGCATGTAGGCTTGACCCATATCTTTCTCATATTTACTACATTATTTGAGAGCTTTTATATAAGAGTGACACTATTTAGTTGTTTCTATCTGATGTGAGACTAAAATTTTATATCACAACTTACAAACAAACCACTTACTTTTTACTTTCACTTTTTTACTTTTACTTTAACTTTTGCTTTTACTTCTATTTCCATTCAAATATTAGGATAAATCCCACATTAATCCAAGAATCCCTCATATGAAAGAAGAAAGTCAAAACTAGATAAGGAATACGATAAAATATTCTAAAAATCATAGAGAATACAATAGAAAATGTACTATATCAAAAGAAGTAGCTTATGGCTTTGAACTTTTTTTAGTGAGAGTATTGGATTTACTAAACCAAGTAGTGAACATAAGTTTTGAACTATTCAATCTTTCGTGTAAATCAAGACAACAGACTTCACACATTTCCTTTCCAATCACAGTAAGTTCTTACGGTTGTGTTCATTTTGGTCCTAAACAATCTCAAATTCATGAGTGCTTTAGAATCCAACCTTTTAAGATTCTTATAGAACTGACCCAGTTTTACACTCACATACGTGATATCATATTAAAATTACTCTATTGTACCCCATTTATAAATATAAGATATATGTATCCTTAAAAGATTAGCTTATTCTAAATACTTACTTCAGGCAGTACTTAATGCATCACAAAAATGGGTAGAAGAAAAATCTTCTCAGTGTTATCGATTGAATCACTCACAATTAGTTTTCTTATTGAACCTAGTCTATGGAATCTCCAATCGCTAGGTTAGATTTTCATTGAGGTGACTCATAATTATAGGCTTTAATCCTATTTCCCTCGATGTATGATATATTTGTTCTTTAAACAAATGTTTAGTAAGCGGATCCGCAAGATTTTCTTTAGACTTTATAAAGTCAATGGAAATAACTCCATTTAAAAGTAATTGTCTAATAGTGTTGTGTATACGACGTATATGTCATGACTTCCCATTATAAACAAAATTATGTACCTGGGTGATAATTGCTTGGTTATCACAATGTACACAAATTGCAATCATAGGTTTTTCTCATAATGAAATATCCTCTAAGAAATGACTAAGCCATTCTGCTTCTTCGCTTGCTTTATTTAAAGTAATAAATTCATATTCAATTGTGGAATATGTTATACACATTTGTTTCGAAGATTTTCATGAAACGATTGTATCACTAAGTGTAAAGTCATAACCACTGGTAGACTTTGACTCTTTAAAGTCTGATATCCAATTGGCATCACTATATCCTTCAAGTACAGCTGGATATCTATTATAGTGCAATCTATATTCTAAGGTATATCTCAAGTATCTCAAAATCTTAACTAATGCTTTCTAGTGAATAAATCTAGGGCTATTCGTATATCTATTCAGTTTTTCAATCAAGTAAACTGTAGACACCTCAATTTGAACGGGCCACTTCTCGAAAGGGCCCAAAAATATCGATTTTCCAAATAAATGGGCCAACGGGCCTTAAGGGCCCAAGTCGTTGAAAATGGACATTTTGACCAAATCGAGGCCCCTAAGACCTCTCAATGGTTTAGGAGGCCACCAAAAGGACTCGGCCTACCTTACGCTTTCCCATTATTCACCGCTCCGCTTCCAAAAATTAAAAACGCCAAATTTTTGATAAATTTCACCAACGGGCCTAAAAAGCCCGATTCGTCAACACGTGACATTTTTGATCAAACTAATGATTGCAAAAATCTAAAAAAATTAAAAAATTAAAAATGCGAGACTTGGGATACCTACCCCTCCTCTACTACCACCGCTCCGCCTCCATATCCGTAAAAACCATAGGCCCACAAGCCCTCAACACTTTCCTAAATCGATTTCTCATCTTACCCCTAGCCTAAAATTAATCACACATCACCTAAAATCTAAAACCAACCTATACCCTCAAAATCCATTTCAAAACAACCCTCAACCAATCCCTAAAACCCAAAACCATTTCTAAAACCCAAGCCTAACACTACAAAGCCCACAAATCACTAACCATATCCAATTCATTATCTAACCCACAACCCTAACCCATAAACCACAACCCACATCAACCAATCACTCTTTTATCATCAAAAGATGACACATGTCATCACCCCATCTCACCTCCCTCACCCAACTACCTACCCCATTAATTTTATTTAAATCTCATCTACCCACACATCAACCCATCACCTTTTCTCTCAAATCAAACACATCTACCCACACCCCTAACCTATACCTCCCCTAATCTACCCTCATCATTCCCTACAAAACCTACATCTACAACCTAAACCTACACCATCCTCTCAAGTCAAACACTCAACCTCTCCCATCAACCTATCCCAACCCTTCATTTCCACCCACCTTAACACATGGCATCATCTCCCTCACCCTCCCAAAATATCATCAACCACCTCTTTAAATCCTCCATGCTCTTAAATCAAATCACAACCACCATCTTAAACTCACCTCACCAAACACTCCACCCAAATGGGTTGGGTAGGATCCAAACCATTTGGGTCAAAACTCACCCATTTAACCCCCTTTACCTAAATACCCTCCAATCTCCTCTAAATTACACCCACTTCTCTCTCAAACTCATAACCATTCTACCATTTTTCTTCACTTCACCCCATTATATCCCTAAAGTAACTCCTCAACATCTATAAATACCCTCCTCCTCTTCCCAAAAATGGCCCCCAACTTTCATTACAAAACTTCTCCCCAACACTCTCTCTACTAACAACCATCACCAATTCTCACCAAGATTACCACTTCTCTCTCACTAATCATCCTCAAGTCTCACACAAAAAAAAACCACCTACTACACTCATCTCTCTCATCATCTCTTCTCTATTCCTTCAACCATACAAAAGTTGTATTTGCTTAAAATACTAAGGACTCAAGAAGACTCAAATAAGAAGAAGAAAAGAAGAAAGAAGATACAAGGTGGGTTCAAGGCAACCCCCCCCTCTCTCTTCTACATCCTCTCCTCCTCCCTCTTCTATCACCCCTCTCCCCTTCATTTTATTTTTTAGGATGAATGGACCCCAAGGCTAAAGATCTATAAGGGTCATTTCCATCAATGGAATGACCCTATGATCAAGCCGAAAATGAACCCCTATCTAGGGTACAAATGCACAACACGTGGCACATCATTTTTCGTATTTTTTTTAATCAAATGACCGAGTTGAGTTGAGGTTACCACTATTTAGTGGGGAGAAAATGGTGCCTAACACCTTCCCTTTTCTCCAACCGAGCCGCTTACCCCGGATCTTAAGGTTTGATCCGTACCTTATCCACGTGAGTCACTAAAATGCCAAAATGTCACTTTTTCAAAAAAGGCACATCGGGTGACCATTCACACCCACTTACAATATGAATGGTGGCGACTGCAAATCATAGTAGATGTGGCCGTCGTAATGACGAAATCCCGCGTCTACATAAACAATATCCAATTTTGTGCAATTCATGATATACATTAGACTGCTTATTATGAGAGAATATTCTAGTTGGGATATACTAGGACTAATATTTTTCTTTAAGTTATTACTGTGGTTAAAAGATGTTTTAGCATGACTAATATCAAACTTGTTGAATTTATTCAACATATTCTTAATATAGTGTAATTGAGACAAAATTAGTCTATCTGAAGTTCTTGTAATTTTAATTCAAAGAATAACATCAGTTAAACCTAAATCCTTCATATCAAAGTTACTAGTCAACATTCTTTTAGTAGATCTAGTGATTTATTACTTCCCATTATAAGTATATCATCCACATAAAGGTAAAAATGATATAAACATTATCAATGGTTCTATAATGTACACATTTGTCACTTTCATTAATTTTGAAATCATTATTTATCATGACACTATCAAAAATTTGTGTCATTGTTTAGGCGCTTGTTTTAATCCATAAAGTGATTTGGTAAGGCACCACACTTTCTTCTCTTATCCTTTGAAAATAAATCCCTCTGGTTGTTCCATGTAAATCTCATCATCTAGTTCATCATTTAAAAATATTATTTTCACATCCATTTGATGTATTTCAAGTTTATATAAAGCAATAATCGTTATTAACATTTTAATGGATGTTATGCTTGTAACAGGTGAATATGTATTAAAATAATTCAAATATTCTTTTTGTTTGAATCCTTTGGTAACAAGTCTTGTTTTATATTTATCTATGGAACCATCGAGTTTTATTTTTTACTTAAAGATCCATTTGCAATCTATTGATTTGCTTCCTTGTGGAAGACTTACTAGTTCCCATATATGATTTTGCGTTATGGATTCAATCTCATTATTCATTACATCTTTTCAATATGGTGCTTCAGGTGTAGATATGACCTCCTTACAACTTTGGGATTCAGTTTCCAACAAATAAGTTAGAAAATCTGAACCAAATAACGTAGAAATCATTGCTCTCTTACTTCATCTTGATTCATTATTATGATCTATATTATTATCTTGATCATCATTTGATGTAGTATCATGTGATCTTTTATTAGAACAAACCTCATCTAAAGTTTGCAAGAAAACCTATTTTCAAAAATACCGCATTTCGTGATTCAATGATTGTATTGTGATGCATATCAGTCACATCTCATTTATGTACAAAAAAATAATGATATACACTACTATAATTGGCATAACACATAAATACTCAGTAAATAGTTTTAGGTCATAACTTGGCTCTTTTAGGAATTGGGACCGCTATTTTTACTAGGTACCCCCATGCTTTCAAGAATTTATATGAAGGCATATTGCCTTTTCATAATTTATAAGGCGTCTTATTAGTTTTCTTATGGGGTATTTTGTTAAGAATGTAATTTACGGAAAATAAAACTTCCCCTCATAAGTTCTGTGGGAAACTAAAACTAATTAGCATCACATTCAACATTTTTTTAATGTTCTATTTTTTTCCTTTCAACAATTCCATTTTGTTGAGGCATATATGGTGGTGTTGTTTGATAAATAATTCCATCTTGTTCACATCTCATCAAAAGGTAATGAATCATATTCACAACTTTTTTCTATATTTCAGTTTCTTATATTTTGAAAAGAAATTCTTGTCAAAACATATATGTCGTCTACCCACCATTTCTTAGTATTTCCAACTAAGTTGATATCAAAGATAACTATAGAAAAATTGATCTAAAAAACAACTACCGCAGGGTTTTTTACTTTATTCAATTGGGCTTGAAAAAGTTTATTCTTCGATGAATCTTGTTCATTATATTTTCCACAATCCTTTGCTCAATATCTAGGTTTGTTACACACATAACAATGTCTTTAAATTTTTTAAAATCTCTACCTTTAGGACCTTGACTATCTTGTTTGGAGAATTTTCTCTTTTCATTGTTGAAGTTTGATTTTGGCCTTTTAACCTCCACAACATTGGCCTTAGATTTCATAGAGTAATTATCAATTGTTATTTCACTCATATGGTTATTTTCTTCAATCCTCAACCTTACAATTAAGTCTTTCATCTTCATTTCTTTACGTTTATGTTTTAAATAATTTTTAAAATCTTTCTACAATAATAGTAATTTTTCAATTATACATGTCACTTGAAAAGTTTCATTAACTATCATACATTTTGCATGAATTTCATGCAGGATAATTTTAAGATATTAGACTTGACTCATGATAGTCTTGGAATTCATCATTTTAAAGTCAAGAAAAATCGACCAACGACGAATTTTTTCGTTCCAACATCTTCTATCTTGTATTTTTTATCTAAGGATTCCCACAACACTGTTGTAGTTTGGATTGTATTGTATACATTGTATAATGTGTTGTCCAATCCATTGAGGATATAATTTTGACATAGGAAATCAGAGTGTTTTCAAGCCTCAATAGTGGTAATAGTAGTCATGTCTGTTTCATTCTTTTGCAAAATTGGGGCTTTCACAGTTAGAAATTTTGTTAGATTTAGTGTTGTCAAGTAAAATAACATTTTCTGTTACCATATTTTGAAATCAATCCCATTGAACTTTTTCAGATTTCTTATGATGGTTCACTGTAAGATTCATCATTTCTGAAAATCTATTTCACACATAAATATTAATAAGTCTATCTTAAAATTCTTACTTTTGTGATGTAATATTAGAAAAAATAAACAAAAAATGATGTGAAATAAAATAATAAAATAAATTTTAAATATCGTAAAATAGATCTTAATATTGAAATGAGTGAGGTTTGTATTGAACACAATAGCCTTAAGATAGATTTCACCCATGTCATGTGTAATAGTCTTTGGGTAGTATTCCTAGTGTATGTACAAATAAACTTTGTATTGTGAATTGTACTTTCAAGGACATACAGAAAAAATATTTTGAAAATAGAAGAGCACTATGCAACTAATAACTAGAAAATTGAATGAATGCAAAAGATGGAACAAATGAGAATTTATAAAATTAGAAGTGTTTTTCTAGACAATCACTGATCAGGGTCTAGAAAGTGATTTCTAGAGCCTTAATTCCATAGATTTTATTGATAAAATCTACAATAAATCTTCTAATTAGATATAATTCATTATTGAATTCAAATAAATGATGTATTTTGGACCTAGTTACAATTATTTTTGTGTAACAGGAAAAGTTATAAAGTTCTGAAAATGAATCAGAAAAAATCAAAGCATTCACTACTATCATAGATCCAAACAAAGTCAATAGACCAAGACTTAATGGGCCCACATGGACCCTGACGCCCTGAAAGCGCCCTCGATCCGCGGGGTGCGCGGATCCGCTTTTGACCCTTGAGGTTTGGGAGTCGCCACCTAGTTATTACGGTCTAGGAACCGATCAATGACTCTAAACGGATAAAAACTAATCTAAAACCAAAAAAAATTGAATTCGGGGATCAAGTTACGGGGTTGGAAGGTGTTAGGCACCAACCCCGCCCGGCCGAAGCCGGTCTCTACTAAATTCCCAAGTAAATTACATTGCTAAAACCTAGATAAGAAAATAAATAAAAATAAAAGGTTTACCTTTCCGATGGCAAGGACTTGGTTCCCTCAGATCTGACAAAAGAGCTCCTTGTACCGTGCTCCCTTGCTACGTTCTGTTTCCGGATTTGTCTTCGGATTTCCAAGACCGAGGTATCTCCTTGTTCTTGAATCTGAACTCTTCAAGTTCGTTGAGGATTTGGGGGTGTTTTTAGAAGGCTTTTGGGTATTTTCTAGACTAAAATTGAAGGAGGGATGTTAGCTAAGGAGTTGGGGCTCCAAAACTAGGGTTTATGGGGGGCTAGGGGAGCTTCTAGACCTACTTCTCTTAGGGTTTATAATTTGATACGAAAATAGGGTGTGAGCACCTCTATTTATAGATGTTTTTAGGGGTTGATTTGGATAGAGTTAGTGTTGAATTAGAGATCTTTTAATTAAAGTTGTGTTTTAGTTTGACTTGTTTTAGGTAGATTGTGTTTTAATTAGAATTGTTTTAAGTAGAATTATTTTTAAGTTAGAACTCTATTAGATAGAGTTATTATCAATTATAATTCTATTATGACTTTTGGTCTTATTTGATTGACTTTTAATGTTTTGACTTTAGTCTTAATTGATTGACTTTTAATATTTTGACTTCAGTCTTGCTTAATTGACTTTAATTTTGACTTCAGTCTCACTTGATTGACTTTAATACCTTGACTTCAGTCTTGCTTGATTTACTTTTAATTTTTGGAGAACCCCTCTCTAAAATATCTTTAATTCTTTGGACCCCCAAATGGAGGGGTCCTTAAAGAAATATCCCACGAACCCTCAACAATTTTGCCTGAGAGTCCGATTAATCGATTTTTTAGATTCAAAATTTTAAATTAATTTCATTAATGTTTCACTTTAATTATTTAATGTTTTATTTATTAATTTTGAATTTTTTAATTATGAAAATTGTGAAATTACCATTTTACCCCCGGAGAGGACTTTTCACGTTTTAAGTCGATTTTTAATGTTCTAGGATGTTTTAGAATCTGTTTTTCGTAAGGAATTCAATGGAAATATTAGTTTTTGTTATTTATGAAATTTTTTGTGTGAAATGGTTGTGAACTTAATGAGGGGCATTTTCGTAATTTTATCGAATTCTTTTAAAATTGGTGAAATGATTTATTTGGTTTCGATTTGTTATTTTATGTGTTCGAGAGAGTTTTCCTAAGCGTAATGTAGGCTCTAGGGTTGTTTTGAGGTTAGGGGTATTTTGGTAATTTGATCAATTTTTAGTGATTTTTATCGTGAAGCTTCTTTTTGGTCTGCAAGATGATGATTTCTATGTTTCTGGGGTCGTACTTTCCTAGTGTAGCGTGGTTTCTAAGGTTTTGTCAATTCGAGATACCTCATCTGGATTTCTGAAACAAATTTGGTAACAAAGTAAAGCAATGGAATACACATCCATCATTGGGAATCCTTGCGATCGAGTTGACGAGTTGATTAATCAGGCGGATGCAAAAATGGGGTGTCTACAGATGCCCCTCTTTGGCAGAGGGTTGAAGCAAACTAGATAGCAAATCTATTTTGGTAGATAGTGCGATATCTGAATGCCAAAGCTAGTGACGGTTCATTTTGCAGCCTGATTTAGCAATTCGTCAAGGTGTTCGGATCCTTGAGGGTAAAGCTCTCCCCGAATTAAAAGGTTGTCAGGTCCTTGAGCGCAAACTCTCTCACTGACGGTGTCAGATCCTTGAATTTTAGAGAATTCTCCCTGACTAAAAAAAGTGCAAATGTGCAAGTGTGTGCACTGTGTGAAACTGAGTAAAACCTGAACATAAATTTAGCATAATCTGAGTATAAACTGAGCATAATTTGAGTAAAATTTTGAGAAAACCCTCGACGATAACTGAGCATAATTCCGAGAAAACCATCGGCGGTATCTGAGCATAGTTCCGAGAAAACCCTCGGCGGTATCTGAGCATAATTCCGAGAAAACCCTCGGCGGTATCTGAGCAAAATCCAAGATAACCCTTGGCGGAAACTGAGCAAAATCCAAGATAACCCTTGGCGGAAACTGAGCAAAATCCAAGATAACCCTTGGCGGCAACTGAGCAAAATCCAAGATAACCCTTGGCGGAGACTGAGCAAAAATCCAAGATAACCCTTGGCGACGACTGAGCAAAATCCAGGATAACCCTTGGCGGAGACTGAGCAAAATCCAAGATAACCCTTGGCGGAAACTGAGCAAAATCCAAGATAACCCTTGGCGGCAACTGAGCAAAATCCAAGATAACCCTTGGCGGAGACTGAGCAAAATCCAAGATAACCCTTGGCGGCGACTGAGCAAAATCCAAGATAACCCTTGGCGGAGACTGAGCAAAATCCAAGATAACCCTTGGCGGCAACTGAGCAAAATCCAAGATAACCCTTGGCGGCGACTGAGCAAAATCCAAGATAACCCTTGGCGGAGA
>NW_028237544.1:0-18847 GCF_017979445.1 Akebia trifoliata
GACCAAATTACCAAAATACCCCTAACATCAAAATAACCCTAGAGCCTATGTTACGATTAGAAAATCCTTTCGAATACATAAAACAACAAATCGAAACAAAATAAATTCATTTCACTAATTTTAACAGAATTCGACAAAATTACGAAAATGCCCCTCATAAAGTTCACAACCATTTCACACAAAAAATTTCATAAATGACACAAACTAATATTTCCATTGAATTCCTTACGAAAAATCGATTCTAAAACATCCTAGAACATTAAAAACCGACTTAAAACGTGAAAAGTCCTCTCCTAGGGGCAAAACGGTAATTTCACAATTTTCATAATTAAAAATTTTAAAATTAATAAATAAAATATTAAATAATTAAAGTGAAACATTTATGAAATTAATTTAAAATTTTGAACTAAAAAAATCGATCAATCGGACTCTCATGAAAAATTGTTGAGGGTTCGTGAGATATTTCTTTAAGGACCCCTCCATTTGGGGGTCTAAAGAATTAAAGATATAATAGAGGGGGTTCTCCAAAAATTTAAAGTCAATCAAGCAAGACTAAAGTCAAGCAAGTAAGACTAAAGTCAAAATTAAAGTCAATTAAGCAAGACTAAAGTCAAGATATTAAAAGTCAATCAATTAAGACTAAAGTCAAAATATTAAAAGTCAATCAAATAAGACCAAAAGTCAAAATCCTAATAAAGTTCTAATTAAATAATAACTCTATTTAATAGAGTTCTAACTAAAATACAACTCTACCTAAAACAAATCTAACTAAAATACAATTCTACCTAAAATAATTCTAACTAAAA
Organism: Akebia trifoliata; assembly: GCF_017979445.1. Classification (NCBI taxonomy): domain Eukaryota; kingdom Viridiplantae; phylum Streptophyta; class Magnoliopsida; order Ranunculales; family Lardizabalaceae; genus Akebia; species Akebia trifoliata. The sequence goes on from NW_028237544.1 coordinate 807, forward strand.
TACAACTCTAATTAAAAGAACTCTAATCAAACACTAATTCTATCTACATCAACTCCTAAAAAAATCTATAAATAGAGGTTCTCACACCCTATTTTCGTATCAAATGATAAACCCTAAGAGAAGTAGGTCTAAAAGCCCCCCTAGCCTCCCATAAACCCTAGTTTTGGAGCCCCAACTCCTTACCTAACATCCCTTATTCGATTTTAGCCTAAAAAACACCTAAAAGCCCTTAAAAAACACCCAAAATCTATAACAAACTCGATAAAAAAATAGAGACCTTGCCTCGGAGATCAAAAATCAAATCTGGAGACAGAACGAAGTAAGGAGTACGGTACAAGGAGCAGTTTTTGTCGGATCTGAGGGAACAAGGTCTTTGTTATCGGAAAGGTATAATTTTTTTATTTTTATTTTTTTATTATCTAGGTTTTTTAGCAATGTAACTTATTTGGGAAATTAGTAGAGACCGGCTTTGACCGGGCGGGGTTGGTGCCTAACACCTTCCAATCCCGTAATGTGATCCCCGGATTCAATTTTTCTTTAGTAGATTGGTCTCTTTATCTGTTTAGAGTCATTGATCTGTTCCTAGACTGTAATAACTAGGTGGCGACTCCCAAACCTCAAGGGTCAAAAGCGGATCCGCGCACCCCGCGGATCGAGGGCGCTTTCACTTAGGCTCCTACTAAAAACTAGCAATAAGGGTTTTGATTTTAACCACTTAGAGTTCCACCTAGATTGAAGAAGAGTGATCCATCGTTGTTGAGGGAGGAGGGATACCTCCATCGAGGATTTCGCAACAAAACCGATTCATTTGGCATTCAAGTTCCACCAAATTTGATGTTCCGGACCGCCACTCCTTTATTTCCAAGTTAGCTTATTGTGTTCAACAACAACAAGTGTAAGGGACTCTTGATTCTTATTAATAATCGTAGATTTTGAAAAATTACATTTAGGGATCTTTCGAAACTTGTGTATGTTTTAAATTTATAGAATGTTGCTTAAATTATTTTAAATTCATGCTAGAAGTCATTATGTTTGATGTGTTTTATCGTAGTTTGAATATTTGATTCATGGGTGAGTTATTAGAATAAAAAACGAATGAAAAACGAAGAAAAAAAATGGAAAAATTCGTGAATTTCCAGCGTTCTGACGGTGCCACCATGCTCTAGTCACAATGCCACCGTAAGCCACCGTGTACTATTCATGGTGCCACCGTGAAAATCAAAAGTTGCCCGTAATTTTTTTTCCTGATATTTGTTTTGGATTCCTCATGCTTTTAACATGTTAAAACGACTACTTATGACCCCCGTAACTCCTTCAGATAAAGCGAAAAAAAAAAAAATTTCGTCACGACGGGAATGTTTTAAATATTCACGTGATATCTTTTTCATTACTTTGAATTATGTTACAAGATTACATGGCCCTTCTTATGTTGTTGAGGGCCTTCATTTAAGAAAATTCATTTTCAATTTTGACAACTTTGAAAAATCGAGTTTCCGACACTTAACCAAATTTTCACCGATTTTTCTAGTTTGGCAATTTGCCTTCGCATACCTGTTGGGACCTCATTTTGAATAAACCTTGATGGTTTTCGTTGAAAAGACCAGAATATGAATTTTAAAGATTGAAAATGGATGGTTTGATTTCAAAAAACAAAAAGTGAGAATGTCGAGAGAATGGAAAAAAGGATGAATCGGTAAAATGTCAGAGTCACACAAAGGGGTGATGTCTGCATTTTACATTATATGTTGTATGTAGGTTGGTGAAAGGATATTCAGGTTATTAATATGTTTATTTAAATTTATGTTGGCATAGAGGCTCCGAGTACTGTTGTTTATTTTAGGCCGGGTGGTCACAGTTGCATGGTAGGAACTAGATAGTCATTCTCAACCCTGTTTTGTTAATTTCTTTTTTATTTTGAAATAAAAATAATATATATATATATATATATATATGTCGCTATTTTGTGAACTGTTAAAGAGTCTGTGAATGTTTGAAGGGATAGTGCATCATATCATCCAGAGTGGTGTACTATCCTGGGATATACGGTAGGGACCACCATGCTCATACGTGATATGGGACGTGTATGAGAGTGGGGTCACAACTGGAATCCGGGTCCATTCCTTTCTATCTTTACTAGTGAACGTGTATTGTAAAGGTGGTCATATACGAATGGAGTGTTTATTTTGGGAATCACATGTACGCCTAATAGGCATAGACGAAGATGATTAGTTATTGATTACTAACAATCTAGTAGTAGTCAAACGTTCTGATACATCGAAAAGAGACCCATTGCTTACGGTCACGTCAAACGACCAGCCTGAGCCGGATAAATGGTCCCGCAAGCGTGGTAAACAGCGACCAGCCACAAAATTAGGAACTACGATTTTATTGAGGAATATCATGTCCCGACTGAGAGCGATCCAGTTGTGAATCCCAACTCTCTAATTCTATTGCTCCACCATTATATATTATGTACCTGTTGCTTTATTTTGAGTTATAAACTAAAAAGCATGTCTACTGTTCCAATGTTGTTATTAGATTTGTGTAAAAAAATGAAAATGTATAATGAGTACTGATGATTGATGTAATGTAAACTTTTAAAATGCTTAGCTGCTCATCCCTGGCTATATGTACCAATTAATCGTATTTTCTCTTGTAAAACTTTGTATATGTTAAACTGTTCAGTATACTTACTTGATCATGTTTAGGGGAGGTTATTAATAGGAATTGGTTGTGGACTTATTGGGTAACCATCGTTACTCACCCTTTACTTTCATTTTTTTAGTTTCAGAGCTTGCAGCCGGAGAAGTAGTCGTAGAACCGTCGAGTGAGGATCATCAAGTAGGTCATACCGATGACCAGGATCCGTTATCCGGTGAGCATTGAGACGACATCCACTAGGAGTCTGTTCATCCCAGGAGATGTATATAGTTTTGGGGTTGAGTAATTAGATTCACGTTAGAGTGAAAGTTTCTTTTTGTAATCCTGTATATTGTAAAGTTCCGCACTCTGATATACTCATGTGTTAGATATTTTCAATCTTCTGCTATTATTTCCGGGTTGCCTTTATATATAGTCAGAATTTTGTAGTATATTAGATTACGATACTTTCGAGTTTCGTGGAATGCTAACATAAATAGGGGGAGCCATGTCTAAATTTCGAGGTGACCTTGGGATTAGTGTTAGCGTTTGGCGGGGCGCCACAGTGCATATAGGAGTTTACCGTTGTATTGTCTAGAATCTTTTAGTTGTTTGAACCAACGGTAGCATTATCACGGAAGCAAGTCCTTGCATAACTAATATGCTTATCCTTTGGTGTGCCCTTCAATTCAAAAATTTTCTCAATCGTAATCATCCAATCAAAATATAACTCAGATTCCAAAGTCCCATGGAAGGTAGGCACCTTCAGTTTGAAAGTATTTTCCCACTTATTATTTTCTTGATAAGGAGAGTCATTGTAGTGGTGCTAAATTTTTTGCCTTTGTGTGGCATTGCCATACTCCAAAAAAATATTGAACTCCTCTTGATGAAGAATGTTACTCACATAGTAAATTTAGGTAGTGGGGTGATAATTGTTGGTTGATTTTAGTGAATAAAAAGGGTCATATGAGAGTCGGTGATGGTTTAGGGGGCTGATTTTGGTGTTTTAGAAAAGTATAATGTTGAGAAAGTCCGTGAATAAGTCGATTTGAAGGTGGTGGAACAAAGGGGTTTTGTTGAGGAATGAGGGGTAGGAAATTTTGGTTTTTGCTATGAAGAGTTTTGAAAGGATTTTTTGTAGCGAAAACAACTTGGGGATGGGAATAGATACCTTTATCAACAAATTGATGGAGAGAATATAGACGTGTAAAAAGTTGTAAAATATCTTCTTCAACTTGATGAACCCTCCGTAGTGGCTAATCTAATTCGATCTTGACCATGGATTGAATTTCAATTTGAAGTTATTTGAGTCTCTCATCAATAGCTTGTTTCTGCATTCAAAATTATTTCATCTCTTTATCGTATTTGGCTTGAATTTTCTTTAAATCCACCTCCAATCTCTAATAAATTGATTAATGAACATTATCAAACCGAGTAGTAATTTCCTCAAGTATTCTACATACTTCTTCATGTTTAGTATGTTCTTGTGTGTTTCCCTTCAAAAAATCATAGCTTCTTGTACCCATCGGCATGATAAAGAGTAAAAGAGTCTGTCTTTGATACCAATTGATGTAGGATAAAACACATAAACCTAGAATTTATGTTAAAAATATAGTTCTAGGGGAAATCCCAAGAACTAAGGGTAATGAAGAATCTCTATATCGGGTGAAATAGACTAGAAACTTCAATCTAGGTTTGAGATTGATGGAAATCAATCGTAAATATTGAAATTAAGAACCAATATCAGGCTCTTATGCTCAAAGAAAGAGAAGAAAGCCCTTTTTTTTCTTTTATTAATCAATCTTTAAAAAAACTAACTTTATGAATTTGTTTAATGGAGCTCCTTATATAGATAATTTATTCATAACAACATAGAAATCTTCTATAATACTAAAAAATAACTTCCTAATCTATTTAAATATCTTACTAATTTTTTTTTAACCCTATTAAAACTCAATTTTGACATCTAAAATGAGTTCTAATTATAACCTAAAGATTAAAAATAATTTTAGAAAAAAAATAGAAACAATTTAGACACTAACTAGGAAAATAAATTTTTTAAAATTGAAATATAAAATAACTAGGACTACTAAAACAACTTAACAAAATAAAAACTCAATAAATGAAAGAGTCCTTAGAGAAGTTGGGCTAGGTTTTGAGGACCGATCAAAGATTAGATCTAGTTGACTCAGTTTTGATACTTATTTAACTCAGTTAATGATGCTGATTTCTTTCTTGTATACATCTTAACTCAATCATAGGCATTGAGATAAGTGTCGGCAAGCCTTTTTATATTAGGAGATCTTGAGTTTGAATCCCCTTTTAGAGGTTACCCTCATGAATTTATTTAAAAATTACTCAATGAATGTGAGGAACGGGATTACACTTGACCCAAGGATTAGTCGAGTGCTTGAAGACACCCAGATGTTTTATTTTTGAAAAAATAAAAATGAGTTGTTGCCCATTAATAGGGACACTTGTTATACAAATGATCTCAAGGCGGGTAAAAACATATGCTACCAAGTTCATCAATTTGCTTGCTTCAAATTTAGGTTTGTGGTTTAGAACTCAACAAAACCCTTTTTGTATAGGGTACTTAGGTTAGTTATGTAGTCTTAGAAAAGAAAACAAAGGTTAAACGAATATGTCATCAATTTAAAAACACAAAGGTATCTCAATTATTGACAAAAAAGTGTGGCTATCTTAAATATTTAAAATTCGTGAGGACATCTAATATTGACCAAAAGAGGGGTAAATGGAGGGATATAACTAATAGAATGATATTCATCTAAATTATTTTACTATTTTATTTAGTCCTTATCTGAATGCTATATTATAACGAAACTTTCATGATTTAAACTTTAGTATGATTGTATGTTGCATGTTGTGACTAGTTGTCAAAACGGTAGACTTCTTGTTAGTTACTCCCGTTACTCACCTTACCATTCACAATTTCAAATTGTAAGGCTTTAGAGGAGCCAATCGTTAAGCAAGAGATTTATGAGGCGATACTGGAGTTTGAATATGCAGATGATTAGCCGTTTCTGTCAATTTGAGAAGTTTTAGAGTTCAGTAGTTATTTCCTTTTTATAATTCAATTTGAGATACTTATGTCAATACACTATGTGTCGATTTATATCTAGTACTGTTACATAATTATTTCTTTGTTTCAGTTAATGAGACTTATTATTATAAGATTGAGAATTATGGATTTTAATTAGAACTATTGTTAGCTTTCACAAACTCTTATTTATTGATTTTAGTTATTATTTTACTGCGTTACAATTGTTAAACATGTTTTATTATTTATTATATGTTATCATGTGATGGGATAGTTTATCACACATAGACATTCTGACACTTAATCATTGGGATTCGTGTTAAGATTTTGAGGGTGTGATAGTGTGGTATTAGAGCTCAATATTAGTTCTATAAGGGACGAGAGCTCATCTAAGTCTAGACGGGAGATAAGATCAAGAATATTAGGAGATTTAATGAGACTGTTAAGTTATGTGACAAAATTCTATTCTAAGAATTGTTGAAGCGGATAAGGACTTCGATATATATATATATGGGGACGGTTCGTCAACCCTAAAGTTTGCCAAGTTTGGTGCCAAACATTTTTCAAAATATGGGTTAGAAGCTTTGGAATGAGCTGATTTTTTGTGAGGATGTTCTCTATGATGAGGAGATCATACTCACCAAAAATCAGCCTATTCCAAAACTTCTAACCCCATCAAAAATGATTTACAAAAATTGGACGGTCCACGATTCTTCAACTTGTAAACTAGGCTTAGAAGTTTCAAAATGAGCTGATTTCTTGTGAGAATGATCTCTTCACCGTAGAGATCATCCTCACAAAAAATCAGCCTATTCCAAAACTTCTAACCCCATCAAAAGTAATTTACAAAAAATGTTTGGCACCAAATTTGGCAAACTTTAGAACTGCCGAACCGCTCCCTATATATGAGTGGTTCGGTAGCCCTAAAGTCTAACAAGTTTGTTGCCAAGTTTTTCAGTTCATTGGATCTCAACGCATCCGATAGTTCGGATAAAAAATACGATTTGAACTTAAAAAATTACGCTTTTACAACCCCTTCAAAAATCTTCGTATTCTGTTAGGAAGCCCTCTCCCTTAACAGGAACCTCTCTTCTTCCTTCATTCAAAAATGAAATACGTGCAGAGACCTAACGAATCCCTCTAGATATAGATCGAAACCCCCTCTCATCTCTCCCTCTCTCTCAAAAGAACCCCGTTCGAACAAAACCCTCTCTCTCGCCATCGTCTGTTCAAATGCAAGTTTCGGAACATTCGTCAGAGAGAACGACTGAACGATTCTCGCCATCACCGTCTTCACATACTCTCACCATCACCGTCGCACTCTTGCCATTCTCGAGTTCAAACGAAACCCTCTCTCTCGTATTCACACACTATCGTTGTCCTCGTCGCACTCTCGTTGTCTCTCTTTCTCAAGTTATTGGCCCTTAGTTCAAACGATTCTGAGATGCCGTCGTCAACCCTTTCTCGCCCTCATCGTTGTCGTCGCCATCAATTGGCGTTAAAGCTCCGGAGAGAGAGTTCGAAGAAGAAGAGGTTCTGTCGAATCGGTTCTATGTAAGAAGTGGGAGAGAGAGTGCGAAGAAGAGATGTTCGTGTATGAAGATGATGAGGGATTTAATAAATAATTAATTGATTGATTAGGGATCCGATTATAAAAATGTGGTTTTTAACTTTAAAATCGTATTTTCTATTCGAACCGTTGGATGCGTTGAGATCCAACGAACCGAAAAACTTGGCAACAAACTTGTTAGACTTTAAGGCCACCGAACTGTTCCCATATATATATTCGATAATAGTGATTACAAGATTCCAAAACTCTACTAAACCTATAAATTGGTTGTGTTAACTTTGTTATGCCTAGACGTGATGGGGGGAGTGTATTACAATAACTATTAACGAAGATCTCAACCCTTTCAATTGTGACTTTGAACTCTTTTTATAGTGGAAAAAAATAGGTTTATCTCAAGTCAACTCTCTTGCCATTGTTGTTACAAGTGTCACCATCAAGTTCAAGTTGTGGCTCCTTCTGATGTAATGTTAGTGACACACATTTGTTGAGTCTGAGGAATCTGACCTTGTTGGCCGTCTATCAATGTCAATCTTGTTGGCCTCTTCAACATGCCTAGCCACATATGAGCCCCCAATAGGTTTTGGCGCCTACTCCCTATATGCGGCTCTGTGCAAGGTGCCATGTTCGAGGAGTCAGGATATTGATTTCTTCGTACTAATGAAGCTAACTATATCAGTAGGTGCCACATGGCAATTTTGGTATTGTCATGTGGTAACCCTGGCAATGCCACATGGCGTATTAGGGCATTGGCATGTGGCGAACATATGACTCATGTTTACAGTAGTTTTCAAAATGTCACATGAGTACATTTATTCCTTATATGGTCATGTGGCAGACATTTAGATACCCTGTAAGTCCCTTCTTTAGTCTTGTTTTTGTGTATGCGGCGCTTGGCGCTTTTGGTCCCATAAGCTAAGAGAATTATTTAGCGCACAATGCCTAACGAGACAATGTTCACAATCTAATGTTACAGCGCACAACGCCTAGCGAGATTGTACACTGTATAAGATGCTTAATAAGATTGCATGTGATGCTTAGCGCTAACTAAGGCTACACATGGAGCACAACGCTTTAGGTAGGGGACTCACAAAGCAACGACTTTCTTACGAGGAACAATGTTTCAATGTTGCAACACACGATGCCTTTCATTGAAATCCATCTTTTGGTTCTATTATTGGAGATGCCTGACGTCATAAATGAAATAAATCACTCGATGATATTTTATCGACGCACAGCGTCTATGCAAAAGTGTGCCCCAACACATGGCTCTTTAAACTTGGTGTACACAACACATTTTATATGGTGCCTTAGGTAATTGTACAGTGTGCCTCAAGTGTTGTTGGTTCTCACTTTATGGTCTCATTAATGTTGGGCATCCCACATTGCACATGGCGCCCTGAGTATAGGTTATACAAGATCGTTGGTGTTTTAAACTCAAGCTTTATTACATTGTTGCTGAGGTCCATGGCGTTTCAAGTTCGCACGACGCTCTTATTTCACATGGCACCTCCTATTTTAAGTACAATTACTTGTCACTCTTTTGTCTCATTTGGCGTCCCTCATTTGCACGTGGTGCCTTGAGCACTAATGATACAAGCTCCAGGGTGCCTCAAACACAAGTTTCACTTTGATATTGCTCCCCTTCATGGCGCCTCAAATACATGATTTTATTTGAAAGTTGTTAAGCGTCGTGGCGCTTCATGTTTACACAGTGCCTTGAGTGCACATGACATCTCACGTTTTAAATATACTCACTTAAATGCCTCGTTATTTGGAATCCAATGTTGCACATGGCGTCTCGAGTTTGGGGGGGGGTTTTATGTACTCTTAAGCCTTGGTCGCACACATTTGTCTTGTTAGGCATCTCTCATTTGCATACGGTTCCTGGAACGTTGATTATACAAGCTCCATAACGCCTCAAACACAAGTTTTCACTTTGATATTTCTAAGCTTCATAACGTGTCAAATGCATGCTTCTCTTTGATATTTGTTAAGCTTTATGGCACCTCAATTTTACATGGCGCCTTAAGTGTTCATGACACCTTGAGTTTTAAGTATATTCTCTTAGTGGCCTTGTCATTTGGAATCAATGTTGCACACGGTGACTCGAGTTTGGGGGGTTTTATGTACTCTTAAGCCTTTATTGCGCCCCAAGTGCTTAACAAAATTCCTATAAGTAGCCTCTTTCACACCTCCATTTATACATAGAAGGTGAGCTCCTTCTTCACTCATCTCATTGTTTTTTGCCGAGCTCCTTTTTCACCTACCTCCCCTTTACTTCCTTTTCAAAGAACACGAGGAACCTTCTTAGTTATAATGAAAACTTCTTTGAGTGCGCGGCTTCTACCCAACATGGGAGTTCCTTTCTTATGATAGGGATGTTCATGATGTTGTTCCTCCGGCTTCATTGATGGTCTGTTTTCCTTTGAATATAGTGAATTTTCTACCTCTCAAACGACTTTGGTTTCTCATGCTCACCCCTCTGATTTGTGGGGAATGGGGGTGGGTGATCAAAACCTTCAGTAATAGTAACAAGTTCGAGCTACTTGACCGCGTTGGACTCATCTATGCTTTAATCACTTCGCAAAAATTGAAAGTGGAGTGAGACATGGAAGATTTATTAATGTTGATGTCTCATTGGAGTAGTCGAAGTCATACTTTCATTTGTGCTTAGGGAGAGGCGGGGGTGTTTTAAGAAGATGTTCATGTACTTCTTGGTCTACTTATTCATGGTTATTTCAAGTCTTCAGAGCTAGACACATTATCCATAGATGAAAAGTGCCTAGTCGATGGATTGGTAGTTGGTATTGCAATGTCGAAGCAAAGCATCAATCCTTTGAATAAACACACCAAGAATGACCACTTGAGGCATGCTAACTTTACCGGGTGGATGCGTCCCTTTTACAGATTCTCTACTGAAGATGGCTTCACACGAGGAGCTAGATGGGGTGACCTGTGTAATGTTGTTGCATTAATTACATTGTGGCTATCTCGTCATATGATCAAATGTTATCTTTCTGAAAAGGTTCAAGACTTTAACTTTCCTTTCGCTATCAAGATATCATCTGGAATTGCCTTCTCCGTGGAGGTCATTTTTTTGGGGAGTTTATATAAGAATCTTGATTTGTTCGTAGAAGATGTAAGGCAATCAGATGGGCGTAGGATTATTCAGAGTTTTGTTAGTGTCTCCTTTTTTGCAAATGTGGTTATGGGAACACTTCTTGGAGTATGCCCCTCAGGCAATAGAGTTTTCCAAAACTGTTAAAAGAGTGGGGATGTTTAGCTTAGAACTGATTGCTACTAAAGACATTCTTAATAGTGTCCCTTTAGCTTTTCTTTATCCTTTCCTTCGTTCCCTTTTATTTGAAAATGGACTCTTTTATTTCTCCATCTACATCCTTCAAGACGATGTGTGCTGCATGACCTTTAGAGGTAACACCGTCTGATCGTTATTATTTAGAAATTAATATTTTTATATTCTCCTTAGCTTGTAGACAAGTAAAGGATCGAACCCAAGAAAAATGGGGGATGTTACCAAGTTAGCAAAAATAAAGTTAATCTAAGTTACAAATTTGAAATCTATTTTTCTATTTTTGTAAAATAAAATGAAGAGTAAATGTTGTTGGAAATTAAAATAATAGAAAGAAATTTTATACTAAGAAAACAAGATAAACAAAGTTATTAGTGATAAGAGTAACCTAAGATTAGCAAATAAAATTATATTTAAGTCTATCCTTCTTTGCACTCAACCTCAAGGGCTTGGTGTGAGCTCCTTGGGTTGGAAGATGTGGTATAAAGCTTAGAATAAAACTATAGTTAAGACTTCTTCACTAACTAATGTGTGAAGTCCATACTACCAAATAACTAAATAAAACATGTTCTATCTTGATCTTATCTAAGCATAAAACATCTAAGTTAAGCATATGAGGTGTAGAGATTCATCTAAAGCTTTTATCCATTGGAGTTGGAGAAAACCTTGAAGAGAACCTTATAAACAATATAAAGAACATGGAAAGATAAAGACATAAACACATAATTAAAGACTTGCTCCTAAGCTTCCTCCTCTCACTAATGGATAAGGCCTAGTCTATGATCATTGCAAGGATACAAGAAGAAGTAATAGAAACAACATTTGTATTCATGTGGTAATCAGTATACAATACCTCCTTCTTGAAAAATTACATAAATTGTTGAAATAAAACCTAACTAATAAATAGAAAATTACAAAGAAAACGTCAAGGGCATTGGGGAGAGAAAAGAGAAGGGACAAGGACCCAATGACTCTTTCCTAATTGAGAAAATAATCTATTTATAGACTTGAGGTGCTCTAGAAGGATCTAAAAATAGTCGTCGCCATCACTCTTGCATATAATCTCATGCACAGAGCACACTAGAACCTTTTTAAGACAATCTATTCGAGGTGGATTGTTTTAAATTGCTCTTAGACTGTGCCATATTGATCTGGAAACATCTAAATCTCTAGTTTTGCATGATTGCTTGATTGGTCTTCCTTATTACAGTGCACTCTTGATTAATTTATTTGGTGTTCATTTGGATGAGTTGATAATTGACCTGTATAGTGAACACACATGATCAATTTTTTGATAATTACATTTATTTTGTGCTATTAAGCCTAATTAGCATGGTATATGTGGTGCCCCGCCAAATGCTAACAGAAATCCCCATGCCAGATCCCGAGGTAATAGGTGACACTTCGAAATTTTGACATGGTCTCCTTTATTTATATTAGCATTCCAAGGAGTTCAACCTGCACCTGATAAACGACATACAATCCTGCATATATATATACAAAATATAATATACAAAATATAATGCTAGCGGAAGCCTATATACATCTAATAACATACGATAGATAAGAGTGCGGAAGAAGAAATTTATATACAGGATTATACAAATATTCCTCACTCTAACAAATGTCCTAACACTCATAACAAAATCTATAATACTTTTGGACAAATCGACACCATTAGGGGCTATAACCCCAATACTCACCAAGTGACGGACTCTGACTGTCTATCTGACCTACCAGATGATTCTCACTCGTTTTCTACACTTACCTCGCCAAGCTTCAGATCTGAAACTAAAAAAATGGATAAGCACAGGGTGAGTAACAATGGTTACCCAGTAGGGAAGCAAACAATTTATGTCAATAACCTCTCCTGACATGAACGAATAAACATACTGAATCATTTTAAAATATACAAAATTTTACAGAAGAAAATACGATTAACTGGTACTTATAGTCAAAGATGAGCAACTAAACATTTTAAAACTGATATTACATCAACCAACAGTACTCACTATAGCATTTTCTTTTTATACAAATCTACTTGATCAAATGGAAACATTAAACTTGCATTTCATTTTATATATTAAAATAAGGTAACATATACATAATACACATAGTGGAGTAGTGGAATTAGAGAGTTGGGATTCACGACTACATTGCTCCCAGTCGGGACATGATGTTACAATTATTTACTGGCTTTTAATTCTTGATTTTGTGGTCGGTCGCTGCATTTACCACATTTGGTTGATCATTTATCCGGCTCAGGCTGGCCGTTTGATATGACCGTAAGCAATGGGTCTTTTTTCGATGTATAAGAACGTTCGACTACTATAGATTGTTAATGACCACTGACTAATCATCTTCGTTTATGCCTATCACGCGTGCATTTGATTCCCAAATATACAAACCATTCGTATACGACCACCTTTACAGTACAAGTTCACTGGTAAAGATAGAGAGGAATAAACCCGGATTCCAGTTGTAACTCCACTCTCATACGTGTCCCATACCACGTATGAGCTTGGTGGTCTCTACCATACATCCCAAAATAGTACATCACTCCAGATGATATGACGCACTATCCCTTCAGGCATTCACAGACTCTTTAACAACTCAAAAAATAATTACGTATATATATATATATTGTTTTCATTTAAAAATAAAAGTGAAATTAACAATATAAGTTTGAAAATGGATATCCAGTTTCCTACTATGCAAGTGTGGCCAATCGGCCTAAAATAAATAACAGAACAGAAAAGTAAACAACGCCTCACGCTAACAGAAAGTAAATAAACATGCAACTAGTAATATTATTTCTGGATATCCGTTCACCAACCTACACACAACACAACATTCTAAAATCCAGACATCACCCCTTGGGTGTGACTCTAATATTTTACCTTTTCATACCATTTTTTTTCTTTTTTCGATTTTTACCGTTTTCAATCTTCCAAACAAAATATTCATTTTCTGATATTCATCAACTCAATTTGAGTTCATTGAATATTAAATCATTTTTTTTCAATTATAAAATTTATTTTCATCAATAATATTAAAAAGTACAACACTTAGATCAAAACGGAGTCCGAGCGGTGCACAGGACCCAACTAACAGAAATAGCCCGTTAAAATATCCTACTCACGTATAATTTATAAAAAAATATAATTAAACATATCAAATATGCAAGTTTTGGCTTGAATTTGAAATAACCGATTGAATTTTATATTTTTGGACACTCACCAAAATTTTTTAATAAAATCCTAAATGTAATTTTCACAATCTACGATTACTATTAGAAATTGAGAATTCCTTACTATCTCTATGCGAAATGATCGAAGTGCATGTGTGGAAATTGAGACGAACAACACGAAAATCGAGATTACTGATTTTCGAATCTAACCCGATGGTTTCGAAGATCTTAACGCCATCGTCTTTTCTCCCTTCTGCGTTGGTTGTAGACTACGAGTCGTTTGCGAGGGATTTGAGATAGAAGATCGAAGAAAAAATAAAATTTTCATTTTTATTTGTCGTGGCTGTTTAGATGAGTTGGGGAAGAAGAGAGAAAAAAATTAAAATTTTTTATTTATATAAATTTTGGGATGAAATCGGTATTTTGCCTATTGTTTAGATCAACGATAACTTGACCATCCGGACTCCAAAACTGACAAATGAATACTCTATTTTATCTAATTTTTCGTTCCGGATCTAATGGTATAATCAATTTCTACAAAAATTTTCTCTAACAAAATTTACATTTTAGGCTTAAGGTGACCCCTAAAATTGACGTCATTTTCATTTCTTACGATAATTCGACTTTCTGTGCTCCAAAAATGATAAATAAATAGTCCATATTCAATAATATTTTGTTACGAACACAATGGTATAATCAAATCTTAATAATTCTTGCTCTATCAAAAATTCACTATTCAATAATTTTTCGTCACGAACCCAATGACAAATAAATTGTTTCGCAACTAACCACGTGTAAAGGGCCTGGCAAATACTTTTTCAATATGGACACGTGGATCATCCGGTGAACTTGCTCAAAATCTGTTCAACTACTTCAAACGGTCCCATAAGCTGCAAGTCACAAGCTTTCGTTCTCTACTCCCAAAATTATAATATTGACCAGTTACTGTTTAAATATCATTGTAATATCAATTAATCCTTATTCATGTAACTTTATATTTTGTCTAAATCCTACATATTTCCACTTATCATCCAATATTGATAGTACCACAATTAACCTTTACAAATCTCACAACTATCTCTCATGACTTTCAATTCATAAGCAATATTGCTATCTTAACTTCTTCATCTATTTCTCACAATTCCATTAAGTCATCATTAATGCAATCTTGTCACAAAATCATTCTTTTTGGCATTTTACATTGACCTACCTTGCTTTCAAAACTACCTTTTCTATCTAACTCTTCCCTATTATAATTTTAATCCTTTTAACGCTACTTTTAGCTTATCCAATTGCCAAATCCAACATGTTTCACTATTCATAAATCTACCCCTTACCTCTCTTAATGAAATTCATCATTCACATGTCGAGTTTACCTCAAAATACTCATTCATTTTGGTCGCCTACCAAATTTTAGTTTTAGATTGCACACCTATACTCTGTAGGTTCTTACCTAATCTTTTTAAAAAATCTCCTTCTTTCTTCACAAGGTATCATCCTAAACATCACTTACCAACAAATATTTTTAGCCTTTACGCACAAAAACCCAACACCATATTATTACTATGTTATAGATGTACTCATCCCCACAACACATATTTCTCCGTATAATGTTCTTTTCTATCCTACTCTACTGTGCATATCTCGTCAGTATTCTTTGTCTCCTAGTACTCAACAACCTTTTGTCAATCATAGTCTTCTGGTGGCGTAGACAGTTTTATTACTCGGCCTCTCTCGATAATTTCTAACTTTAGTAAGTGTGCATAATCTTATAAAAAACATATGATCTAAAGAAAACAGCATAGAATAGAAGTCCAATTTTCTAACATCATAATTAGAAATCGTACCTTCCAAAATTTCGTCAGAGACAGGTACTTTCTCCTGCTTCACAACCCCTGTTCGCAACTGTGATAGAGGGCACTCTCTCCTAATATGTCCCACCTGACCACATACGTAGCATGTCAACGATCCTGTCTTCGTAGATCTCTATGAAGTGGGCAGTTGGTGGACTGGGGTTTGTAGGCTCTGAACCTGCCTTGTTGGTTCCTTTGGCTCTATTGGCATCATTGGAGTCTCAATTGTTCGATGACTAGGTGATGAAGAAATCCTGTAACTCGATAGTGGAGTAGGAGCTCGGTACTGCTGATATGCGGGTCTAAAGGCACTCGGTCTTGAATACACCGGTCTCTTAACTGGATTTGATCTGGAAGGAAGAGACATCTGGGATTGACTAATATGTCCTCGGGATATCTGTAATTCGATTCCTTCTCGCTTTCTACCGTTAGTTCTCTCTGATTACGGTGGCATAAGTTTTTCATCAATCTTGTTAAAATCCAGTAGCTTTATTGTTCCTTGAGTTGGCCCATCTAACATTTTACTTAGCCACAAATTTTTAATCGGTTGATGTAGACCCGAATATTGCTCCCCTCTATGTCCTAACTTACTATATTCGTAATATGCCACTACACTTTCTTTTGACTAATTTAATATTATATGTTGTTGTTTCTTGTAAAACTCTTCCATTTCTTGAGCAGATATTTCTATAGTCTCACTTCTTATGCATAATAATTTTCCTCGTGACTTTGCTAGTTTCGTAATTGTTTGCCTCCTATTAGATCCTAACTGCCTTTCTTTTACTTGACTTTGAGGCGATGCTTGTACTGTCCCTATTTCTTCTTGTAATCCTCCCTGTGGTGGGATATTTACTCCTTGATCCATTTGGGATTTATTCTTAAAATAGTGGTCGAGCCTTTCTTCTATTCTCTCTAATCTTTTTGTTAGTTGGCCCACCATGATCATTTGGATTTCAAACATTTCCGATTGTCTTCTTTCCATACAAGCCTGACTCTCGGATAACTCAGAGACTGCTTTTATCAACCGTTCTATCTTGGCGAGATTACTAGACCTAGGCAGATCTTCCCCACTAGTTTGACTCTTTGTCACGGGTCCAACTGCACCTCTATTTCCTCGCATCTTTCTTAACCTGCAAGTTTAGAAATCTTCATTTTATCATAAGCAAGGTACTACTCATAACTACGCTAACATCATTCTCAGGAAAGCATTAACTACTAGTACAATAAGAAATCTATTAATGAACACAATTTTCATTACTAATTGAATGAACCTAGAATACTATGCTACGCATACTAGGCTCTATAGACATCAAGACACGGAAGAACTCGTAATTCCAATACGGAATTACTAATGAGTTCGGATATCGAATTCCTGTTGACACTCTATGATTATCGCAAAAATATCTGTGGTATCAGCTAATTCTTATAAACATAGCAGGTTTGTATCCCATATAGATCTAATGCTATGCTCTGATACCATCTGTGGCGTCCCGTCAAATGCTAACACAAATCCCCACGTTAGATCCTGAGGTAATAGGTGGCACCTCAAAATTTCGGCATTGTCTCCTCTATTTATATTAACATTCCAAGGCGTTTAACCTACACCTAATAAATGACATACAATCCTACATATATATATATGTACAAAATATAATGCTAGTGGAAGCCTATATACATCTAATAACGTACGATAGATCAGAGTGCGAAAGAAGAAATTTATATACACGAATATACAAATATTCCTCATTCTAATAAAGTCCTAACGCTCATAACAAAATCTATAATACTTTTGGACAAATCGACACCACTAAGGGCTATAACCCCAATACTCACCAAGTGACGGACTTTGACTGTCTATCTGACCTACCAGATGATTCTCACTCATTTTCTACACTTGCCTCGTCAACTTTCGGATCTGAAACTAAAAAAATGGAGAAGGAAATGGTGAGTAACAATGGTTACCCAATAGGAAAGCAAACAATTTCTGTAAATAACCTCTCCTAGCATGAATGAATAAACATACTGAATCATTTTAAAATATACAAAATTTTACAAAAGAAACTACAATTAACTGGTACATATAGTCAAAGATGAGCAACTAAACATTTTAAAACTGATATTACATCAACCAACAGTACTCACTATAGTATTTTTTTTTATTCAAATCTAATTGATCAAATGGAAACATTAAACTTGCATTTCATTTTATATATTAAAATAAGGCAATATATACATAATACACATAGTGGAGTAGTGGAATTAGAGAGTTGGGATTCACGACTACATTGCTCCTGTCGGGACATGATGTTACAATTATTTACTGGCTTTTAATTCTTGATTTTGTGGTCGGTCGCTGCATTCACCATGTTTGGTTGACCATTTATCCGGCTCAGGCTGGCCGTTTGACATGACCTTAA
>NW_028237545.1:0-18600 GCF_017979445.1 Akebia trifoliata
GAATAATTTTACTAACGTGAAAACTCATATATAGTAGAACTTGAATAAATCCTACTAGCTTAACGAACAATAATGGCTAAAACTAATTGAATGGGAAGAATTCAGAACTGATGGGTTCAAAAGATTCTCCCTAGTTACACCTTGGAGTTTACCACAAGTTAGATTATTCTGTTTTTGAAACCAATTTAGATTCTTCTGTTTCTGAGTAACATGGAATACTCTTCAAGATTCTCTCAATTTCAACAATGAGAAAGCCAAAGGGAACAAACTTGGGAACATAAATAACTAAGTCCATCTATAAAATAGAAACATTAACACAGAAAGAAAATAAGAACTTGGGAACAAACTTGTATCACTCACTCTCGAGATTGCTCAACTAAGCATGCTTGTGTGATCCAAATTTCCCTGCAGTTAAATTCTATAAGGAATCAACTCCAAGCTCACGGAAAGTGCAGACAATATCTCCATTTGGTAAAGAAATGTGACAAAACACCTCAATGTGTTCATATAATTCCCAGAATAATTCCATTGTGCATGCAATAAATTCTAACAATAAACTTTTATTTTGGAAAAGAGTAAGTCAACAACCATGGGTTGAGATTATAAAAGTCCTTTAATAAAAGGTACAATTAAAGAATAAATCTATTAAGAGCCTTGCTATCGTAACTCAAAACAACACTCAACCTTTGATTGTCCTAAAGTGAGGGGTTACTAGTTTAAAACGAGTGCCTGATGTCAAGTTTTTCTTATGGTGTTGACCAAAATAGTTCATATACATTGGCTTATGCACTTGAATAAAAAGCTATCATTTCCTACATACTTTTCAAGGACAAGACTTCCACTAATTGAGGGTAAAATATTGTGATTAACTAATTATATCTTTGTTTTCTTTTTTGCTACGTCATTTAATATAACCCAAGGGCAATCTCCTCCCTAATCTATATTCTTACTGAAAGCACTTTCCAGTTAAACATACTTAAAATTATAATAGATGTGTAACTGTCAGATTTACAGGGTTCTCAATGGTGCCATGTCATGACACCTTGACACATTGTCTATGCCCTTGTTACATGGATGTCGAAAAATAAATACATTCCAAAGAATGACAAGAATTTAAACAATAAGAACAGTTAAATATATTCCAAAGTATTGGCAGGGTTAAACAGCTAGGTGAAAATAAAAACTATACCATCTGAGGCAACCTAACTTACAAAAATACCTGTCTAGCATTATCACAGAGCCATTTCCTGTCGTCTTCAGAAGTGTCACTATCATATACTCCTATGTTTAAGTCCATATTCAATCCCTCTGTCATCACTAACAAAGCTCTTAACTGATCTTGAGCTAAGGCCTGCATGCATGGACAACTTAGGTTACCTTCACTTCAATAATAGTAAACCACTTGTATTAGCAGGAATCATGCCAAGTGCCCCTGTTCTTAAATGAAACAAGCAATGCTACAACTATTGTGCACAGAAAGAAATGGAGAAGACAATTGTGCACAGAAAACTGCATTTATCAACATTATAACATCTATAAAGAATCATAAAATTTAACCAAAGAATCATGCCACATATTTGCACTTGCATCTATTACAAGCACAGCATCCAGCACCACATGAAACATATTTCACTCGAGATGAGATATCCTACTACAAACTCATTTTCTTAAACAATTCAAGAAGACAAAGAGTATAGTGACAGAAACACCCTTAAGCACACAAGAATGAGCAGTCAAATAAGATTAACTATATAAATAGAAAGATAGATATAGTAATGGAGAAGAAACTAAATTCATCAAGAAAGAGAAAGACCATTGTTAACCTAACAAGCTCAATCAAGATTAGAATAGACTGATTTTTTTTCCCTGTTTTAATGATCATCATGATATTGAGAACAGCTAATTGTACAGTCAGATTGTGCAGAATGTTATCCATATGAGAACCACAAACAGGAGTCCAAATATAAGGTGTTGATATTGTCAAGCATTAGTCAATAAGTCTATTTATGTTGGTACAAACACTAGGAATGAAAGTAAACATGTGTCTACACTCTACATTAGAAGTCTATTGTCCCATGGAAACACCTTACATAGAAGAAAATTTAGTTGAACCATGATCCAAGTTTAAAAACACAACACATGAAGGTGTTCTTGGGCACTCAAACCCATTGCATTCTGGACATGATATGATTTTGGCTTGCAGAATTTCTTTAAGTCTTTAACAAAAAAATTAGACTACCATCTTAACATATGCAATGGGTATATTTTTCACGTTGAAATAGATGCAAGCATGGTATATTTTTCATGTTGTTTTGTTTCACATGATAACTGCAATTCTGTTTGTATTGAGAAGATTTATAAACATGTTGACTACCATCTTTATAGATATAGATGAATCTCTTCAAAATTAAGTTTCAGAAGTATTTTCTCAATTTGTGAAAATGATGGCTCGTTTAGTGCAATTGAAACGTCGACAGATTTTTAATGATCAGTTGAACATACAAGAATAAAGATAACAACACAAAAGTATGTGCAATACTTTTAAACCAGTGCCCTTCAATTATTTTGTGAAAAAGAATGGCTTAAACCAGTGCCCTTTGATTATTTTGTGTAGAACCAAGATCATGCATGTCGGAGGAGCATCAATGCAGTTATCTAGAAATTTAGTACAAAAAACATACCTCATGATGGAAGTTGGATCATCACTTCCATCTTCAAGTGAAAACTAAGGCCGGGATCAGAAAAAAAATTATGCTAGCCTAAGTGGTTTTGGACTCAATGAACTTAAATAGAGTTGCATAAATTGAGATTGATAAATAAATGTACCTTTATCTACGTAGAACAGTTTCAGCTATCTATCTACATTTTAAATAAGAGAGATGTATTTCCCTACTTTTTGAATGTGTAAAATAAATAATTACTCACCCATGAATATTTAGATCTATGAGCTTGGACAGAAATTTGAACAAACAAAACTCCATTAACAACCTCTACAAACAAGACAAGACCCAAAACTCCAATAACAAGGACAAAGAATAAATCGATCCGGAGGCCCAAAAACTCAATCCAAGAACAGATGAGAACTCCTTCATAAAATTCAAAAAAATAAGAATACCCAAAACTTCATTAACAATGATAAGGAAGATATCGATCCGAAGACCCGAAAAGGGGGATCCAAATAAAAAACAGATAACCCATTTCCTCAAGATTAAAAACAAGAACACCCAAGACTCCATTAACAATAGAGATCGATCCAAAGGCCCGAAACAAGTATTCTAAACAAAAAAGAGAGGATATTAAGAACCCATTTCCTAAAAAATTCAAAACTTCATTAACAATGCCAAAAGAGAAATGCAAACCAACAAGCTATTTAAATGAGTACATTTAGAACAACTATGATTGAAAAGCCTGAAGAGAAATGCAAACCAACAAGCTCTTTTTGAATTTTGGATTTTTCTTACGAAAAATAGCAAGAACACCTAAAAATGTGCTTAGGCAAGGTTCATTTCTTCAAACAATTCAAGTAAACTAATTGTAACTCCAACTCTTCGAAAGAAGTCATAGGGAACCTAGTTTCCAACTTAGAGGTTATGCTCATATATTTGCAGTGGTTAAGTAAAGATTGAATACTCGTTGTCCAACCAACACCCTACCAGGAACATAGCTTTGTGCATTGATCACATAAACCCCATGCAAGTTAATACCATACTACTTTAGTGAGAGCTTGCCAACTGAGGGAAATAATGATGCTACAAAGAGAATGTTTCTATAGTTCAACATAAACCAATAAATGAAAAAGACAATGGTTTAAGTGCCATGCAAAATCCTTAATGCACATACATGTAAGTCTAGTTTCCAACAAAAAAATTTAGCAGTATTAAGAAATTTTTTTTATGAATTTCTTGAAGAAGGTAGCATGAATGCAGAGAATATAAGGAACAGGGGTTTACCGGATGATACTAATTTGTCATTAGTTGAAGGAGGTTGGATTCCCTGTCACATGAGGAACAAAAAATTATAGAAAGTGTACTTGGAACTTTTAAGATATATGTTCAACCAAAACTCATCGTATTTAGAAAATTGATTTGCCATTATAAATCATTTCCCAAACATATAACAAAAAAGCAGCCAACTAATTGTTGAACATATGCAACCAAGCTATAGATTCAAAATTAATATATTTTGTGGAATCAGAAACTCTGGATTTCATCGTCAACAATTTGAACAATGTTATGGATCTACCAACTAGAGAGAGAAAGAAGAGAGATAGACTCACTTTGGAAAAGAATCATCCATTACATATGAGGAAAAGTGATGCAATGGTTTATGTTATTTAGTCTACAATGGGGCTTAGCATACTTCGTAGGATAGGGGAAACTAAAAATAAAAACAGAAAATTAAATTGTACTATTTAAGCTAAAATAACCCCAGACACGAGGCAACAAAGCTATCTTTTTCATTTTACATAAATTATATTTTATTTTCAAAAAATTGTTTAGAAAAGAGAAATGAGAAAATGGACGCCAAAATGGGAATCAACAGTAGGATTTGAGACCAAAAAAGAACTCCACTTTCACTATCCTTGGTCACCATAACTTTGAAGAAGTTGTCCTTCTATGCAATTTTCCCAAGAATTACAAAAACATATCAAGCATGAGAAGCAAAAGCTAACCAACATGTATAAATACATATATGAGAAGCAAATAGAGAAAATAATGTTGTGATCTCATATTAGGTCAAAGTGGTACAAGAACTTACGTTATGCAAATCAATCACCAATTCGTCAAGGTTAGGTGAAAAGGCACTGTTAGCATACACGAACTGTTGAGTGAAGGAAAATTAGTTAGGATCAGAATAGGTGATTAGTACTATGCTACATTTTCAGGAAAAACAGAGAGGAAAAAAAAAATTACCAATGTGTGAATTTGTCGACGAAGAAATTCAATTACTTTGGCAAATTTGTCCGATCCCACTATCTACCAATCCAATAGTTATTAGCAGGCATAGGCACATTGTTAATGAAATTTCTAATGATCCAGTTTGGAAGATTTTCAAGATCAATGTAAACTGATCAGCTAATTGCCACAATCGGATTAATTAACCATTTTTTTAATCTAATCAAGGTTAGCATTCTAAAATTTTCTTTAGAATTAAAGTGAATAATGAAACTTTGTTGGAATCTATCCAGGGTTGTTGATTGTTACAACTTGCAACTATCAAATTGAGAAATAAATGATTTTAGGGTTCCAAAAATTAAGTTCAAACATCCCCAATTCTCAGACATTTAAGAAAATTGGAAGCAAAAGTAAACCTCAATCATGAATCATGATGATATACAGATAACTATGAATTTGGAAAGGAAGAATAAATACCTTGAACTTGGCTTACTTAAGTATCGGAACATCTCCAGTTGCCCTTAAATGGACAACCACTGCAGGAGAAACCAGAAACAGGTTGATACCTCTATTAACGAACTTAAAAATACATGAAATCCTAAACCTAATCTTGAGATCAAACAGAGAAGAGATTTGGAGGGTTTGTCAATGGAGGAGAGACAAACCTTTGCGGACTGAAGTCGATAGGTCACTTCGAGCTATCAGAGACAGGTAGCGATGATATACAGAGAGAACGAGGATCAGATGTAGATCGAGATCGATAGATCAAATAGAGTGGGAGATGAGATCTATCGAGAGAGACAGATCGAGAAATCGATCGATCAGATAGAGGGGAATATAAGATCGAGAGAGAGAGAGACTGTGAGAGAGATATGGAGAGGACGATCGATCGATCGATCGAGAGAGACTGTGAGAGAGAGATGGAGAGATCGATCAATCGAGAGAGAGAGAGAGAGAGAGAGAGAGAGAGAGAGATGGAGAGATCGATCAATCGAGAGAGAGAGAGAGAGAGAGAAAGAGCTAGGTCGTTCGAGAGTACAGTGAGAGACAGAGAGAACAAGATACAGTGAGAGAGAGAGGAGATCAAGAGAGAGACCGTGAGAGTGAGACCGGAAACGTGGTCCATAGGCCGTGGTTTCTTAGTTTTAAAATTCGTCGGGCCGCGCCCAACAAATTTTTTAATTAAAATTCTGAATTTTCACGTAGTGCATCCGGATGCCTCAACACGTCATCTTTTATACGACTATCGGAATGTCATCTCATATTCTTAACTATTTGTGAAGACATAAACCACCTCTTAAACCTCGATTTTTTTACGAAAAATGACGCAAATCTTTGCAACTATTTTTTT
The DNA here is from genome assembly GCF_017979445.1 of Akebia trifoliata. Lineage (NCBI taxonomy): Eukaryota > Viridiplantae > Streptophyta > Magnoliopsida > Ranunculales > Lardizabalaceae > Akebia > Akebia trifoliata. Next base: position 6,247 of record NW_028237545.1, read on the forward strand.
GTCTTTTGTAAACAAACAGGAAGGTTGCTCAGTTGACTAGCATCCAATTGATCTCCATCTAGACTCACCACATATTACGCATTCATTTGCATTCTCATGCTCCTTCGAGTATGGCATGCAATCATTCAGACACGAATGTATCTTCCTATAATGTAAGACAAGTTCCCACATGATCTTCTTCGATTTGTAATAATTCTTTGACAATTTTTCACCAGTAGGAAATGCATCGTTTAACAATTTGAGTAATATATCAAATGATTTATTACTCCATCCATTAAGATATTTCAGATGTAACAACTTTACAATGAAAGATAGTTTCAGAAATTTAGTACAACCTAAATATAACTTAGTTTCGACAACTTTCAACATTTTATAAAACTTATTTCATCCTCATTTGGCTCATGTGGACCGTCGTCATTTAACTCATTAACCTCTTCACAATCAGAGTTTAGGATTTCAAATACATCTTGTAACATTCCTTACATATCATTACATATCATCACCCTCTTTGGACTCATCAATTCTATATTCATTTTCGAATGTCTCATATGACGTGTCCAATGTATATATATCTTCTTTATCCCATACCATAATAAGTCACCATGCACGTTTTCACTTTTATTTACCAACATGTTGAGACATTTGACGCAAGGACATTGGATCGCATTATCGAACCTTGAACGAGAAAAATGCAAAATCCAAGAACTTATTAACTCTTGCTTCATATTTAGAGGTATCTCTAGGTAATCAGATCTAACTTTTATCTATCAATATATCCACTTCACGTCAATGTCACCTTTAAACCAAAAGCACATGATCACATACAACTAACACTAGGGAAACAACTAGTCAACTATTGACAAAATATTATTTCAAAGAACAAAAATTTGTTGAATTTTTATAAATATTTTAATAATGTATTAAATATATTTTTAATGGGTGAGTGTTCAAACAATTTTATTAAACTTTTTTTTAACCCAATATTTATCTATTCAACAAGATGGACACGTTTTTCAAGCCCAACCCAAACATTCTAAAGGAATGTGAGGGACTCTCATAAGACAAGCCTGAAAATGAGATCATGCCCCATACTCTCACGTAGTAACTCATTATGGGGGCATGCTTACATGTGGAAATAAAAAATCCCTTCTATCATCAAAGACATTATCCCTCTAAGTCACATAGTAGATTTATCGTTTATCATGTCATACCTCTTTAGAACCAAGGGAAATTACATACCACTTTGTAGACACAATAAAAATTCTCCATCCAAATCGTCGGGGCACGAAAAGGTCTTACAGATATCGAAGAGCGATGGCTAGATCCTCAAATATAGAACGTCAATCCTTGTGAATGATCTTTTGGTAAATTTCATCGATTTCGTTGTATGTATCTCACAAGAAAATTCATATCATCTTCCACCAAATTATGAGTTGAAGATTAGCCATATGCATTATCTTGTTAGTTGCCTGGGTTATCTTGATTCTACTAATAAGGTGGAAAGGTAAATCTATATACTGACAAAGTCTTTTATTTTGTTCATGTTGAATTTGTGGTATCCCTCATTTGTTACTAGCAACACATCGGGATTCATCCGCCAATTTACAAATTTAGTTCAAAAGGGACCTCAATGATAACAGCTTGGTATACTCTTCAAATTCAAATTTGAGTTCATGTTCCCAATTCAATTCACTACCACCACAACAACATGAAACTTATCACTTATTTTTATACAGTCTCATGAGAGAAGTGCAGTTATTGTACAAATTTATGTTGAATGCCACACTAATGGTACCGAATTTGTGGTCACTAGTCTGAATCACAAATCGGTGGTTTATACAATCAAGTGAACCACGAACCCACATAATTTTGGTTGGATTCGACAAACCCAACAATTTAGTTCAGTGAACCAAACCACCAATTCATTTTATTTTTTTCATTATTCATATTTAAAATTTTTATTTAACTTAAAATTTTTAAAATTATACTTGTACTTATAACTTGTATACTTGAATTATAAATATGCACAAGAGCGAAGTAAGAAACGAATGATCTCTACCAACCCCAACAAATCGGATCCATTCTAGAGTGGTGAATCACAAAACCCGAATTTGAACCAAGAAAGAACCACGAAACAAGTAACATAGCCCTAAACTAGGGCTGTCAATGGATCGAATTGGGGTTGATTTGGTATCGATCTAATAAGGATCGAATTTGACTGATATGATAAGTATCTGATCGGCTTTTTATCAAAACCAAATATGAAGATCCAAATTCAATCCATTCATAATTAGGTCAGATCGGATTTTATATACAAAATCTAAATAAAATTCATACATCTCAATAAATATATAATATAATTTATATACTTTGTAATATAATTTACATTGGTCTACAAGCTGGAAAGGTGAATCTACTATTTCGAGAAATGATAATGAACTATCAAATTCAAGTAAATAGATTTACCATAAATGAAAAATAAAAAAAAACAGCAGCAGATTGCATTTTAGGAAAGTAAACAAAAAATTGAACCATAAACTCACCTAAAATCTGATTTCGTCCAAAAAGTGATTAAGAATAGAGTTGAAGTAAAACCAATAAAATCTTTAAAAATCCGCCTTTCGGTGCTGAAGCTCGACTGAGTTGATCCCCTTTCGATATTAAAAACCTAGAAAATGAAATCTAGGGTTTAGGGTTCGATTGCTACACCGTAAGCAAAAGCACAACTTTCTTTTATTAAAATCTTATAGAAATTAGGATTTTGGTTTGCAATCGAACAAAAATCTGAATCAACACTGTAGAAATTAGGATTATACGGAGAGAGAGAGACAGAGAGTTTAACCTCACAGATCAAAAGAAATAAAAAAAAAATCACTAAGTGAGACAAAGAGTTCAAACCATATAACAGAAAAATCTAGGATTTAGGGATTGATTGGAGAGAAAAATCAACAAAATATGCAGAAAACTTACATTTTCTATCAAAGGAAATCTATTTCTCAAAATTTCGGGAGGCCCAAATTGGATTGGATCTGTTTAAATTGAACCCTCACACAGTTGAGAAATCAAGAGAGAGAGATTGACAGAAAGAGAGATATCGACAGAAAGAAACTTTAATTTGAAGAACAGTTTCAAAGGACATCTTAAGTTCAAGTATGAGATGAGAGATAGACAAATAGGCTTCGTTTTCGAGCTTGAGATGAGAGAAATGGAGATTAGCAAAATCAAGTTTGAGAAGAGAGAAAGAAAGACGGTTTTAGAGTTTGAGACGAGAGATAGAGAATGAGTTAGTGAGAAAGTGAGATCAAAGTAAGTTTGCGCTTCTAAATGGCTCTATAGCGACGGTCAAAATCTGACTGTCACTAAAAGTCATTGTTATATGTCTTTTTACCTGGAGTGACTTCCTAGAAGAATGCATATATAACCCAAGCTCACTCCACTTCGAAAAAGGTCCCTGTTGATTTTGCCTCGATCTTGAAGTCCAAGACTAAACAAGAAAACAAGACTTCTGAACTTAACAAGATCACCCTCTAATTCAAACCACTTGCCAAATGGACTTGATAGAGAACTGAGGAAAAAATGGTCAGCATAGAGCACTTTCACTAGGAAGCTTGAGAAGTAAAAAAAGAAGATAACTTAGAAGATTTTAGAAAAGAGTCGTGATAATCTGACTCTTCCATGTGGCATACTCAAAATACTCACTTGACGCTAGGTATGCCAGAACCATAGACTTTATGCATCGGGATACACAACTGCACATGCCCATAAATTTGTGCAGTTGTGTACCCCGGTGAAAGAAAAAATATAGTTCTGGCACACCCCATATGTAGTGAGTATTTGGAGTATGCCATGTGGGGGTGTCAAATTACATTACTCATTAGAAAAACCTCAAACCTCTTGGATGCTTATAAATGTGAATCCATGCGAGATCAGACTGAATTTTCATCTACAATTGAAAAAAGAAAAAAAACTATAAGAAAATGCATTAGTGCCTGTAAGATATGGAAGAAACAGACAAATCATACAAGCAAATGAATGTGACAGTGATAAAATAAAGATAACATGTATCGACCTTTTAATTGTAGTTGGCCACATTGTGATAGGTGAACTATGATGAAGAAGAAAGCATAAATTTTAAAAGCATTGTGATGCGAAGCAATTCGATCAAGATTGAATTCACAGGATGGAGGGTATAGATTTCTTTATATATTGAAATTTTGCAGAAGAAATCCATGGCATTGTATATCGAAAAGGATTCATGGTGTTGCACTTCAACTAAAAGGTATAAAAAAAGAACATTTAAATAAGCCAAACCTTAGTTAGGGACCATTAAATCTGGACAAACATTGTGTTTTTAGTTGCAATATTTGGTTCAAATAACAAAAATATCATAAATACAGATCATTTACACTTCAGTAAAAATGAGGAAAAAGATAAAATAGAACATCAAAATTGATTTAAAAGATCAGAAGGATCACAGCATCATGAAGATACGTAAATCTCAGAGATCTAGTAACATTTGTCTGATTTTCTCAAATGATAAGGATCCATACCCGAAAACCCATGACATGAGTCACCTTTTTTATTTATTTATAGAATGCCATCAATTTCCCCTTCCGTGCATTTAAATCATCCAGCCTTACCTGCACAGGAAAAGAACTTCACTACCTTTAACCATTTCTTTTATATATTCTTCAACAAGCATTTATGAATATAAAACAAAAATAAGCCTAATATTCAATCTTATGCTAAAGGTAAGGTGTCTTCGGCCTTACCTTAGTATAAGATAAACCATTACAACATCAACCCGGTCCATTCCGGTCCGACCGGATGGACGATTCCTCTAATCTCTCTCTCTCGTCACTATTATCCATTTTTTTTTTTGATAAGTAGCAATATATTCATAATTAAAAAAATAAAACTAGGACAGTCGAGATGACCAACCTAGCAAGACCTTACAAACAGACGCTACTCCCCAGAAATACAAAACATCCCATCCCAATTATATATAAAATCCTCGAAGAAGATCCCCCTAAATTCTCTAAAAACTTTAGACCAACAAAACAAAAGGCCCATAATGGAAATAATCGTTTCTGTGCCATCTTTTTTTTTCCCCTCAAAGATACGGTTATTTCTCTCTCGCCACACCCCCCAACATATTGCAAATGGTGTAATACTCCAAAGCAACCTCTTCATGCCACCAAACGAATATCCACTCGATGACCAACACGTGAAAAGGCCCTTTATTGTTTTGGGCAGGCAAGTTAATAAACCAAATAACTTAAAGAAATGTGCCCAAATTCCATACGTGAATTTGCAATGAAGGAGGAGGTGATCCGAAGATTCCCCATTTTCCATACATAGAACGCAACAGCTTGCCCCATACCACCCCCGCCGCATCAACAAATCCGTCGTTTGGATCCTTCCTAAAGAAGCTGTCCATGTGAAGAAGGCAACTCTACTAGGCACCTTCGGGCCCCAAATTGAGGCATACGGGAATAAGATATCACCATCATCATTACACAAGGAGTGGTAAAAAGAACATACCGAGAACCTACCATCCTTGCTTGCCATCCACACTCTCTCATCCTCTCGACCCCTATGGAGCTCAAAGCACGAAGCTATTATCCATGTAATTCTCTTTATTTACATTATTATTATTTTATTCTCACCTTTTACATAACAGAGCAAGCATTCGGATTCTCATCGCTGAACATCTGAGGTGGATGTGCATACCCCACGTACCCATGCTTGTGTCCGTGCTCGTGTTCGTGTCCGTGTCCGTGTCCGTGTCCGTGTACCCGTTTACATAGTAGTTGTTGATGTCCTCAATTTTTTCCTTCTCCAGTTTTCTTTTCTCCCCCACCACCAGCACCTTTCTCTTTCTCTTCTCTTTCTTCTCTCCACCCCTATCGCTTTTGTCCTTCTTCTCTCCACCCCCACCATCATCTTTTAGGACAAACAATTTCTACGTTTTTCAGCCGCTTTGTCAAGTGAGGTGGAAACTTTTTCCAGTCCATAACCCCCGTCATTAGTATTTGATTCTGCTGTGGGTCAAATTTCACTTCTTGAACTCCTGCAACAAACAGTACTTAAAGTTAATTTATAAAACAAATTTTGAATTAAAAAAAGCAAAATTAAAAGTCTTAATTAATTAATCTGACCTTCGATTTTGAGTATAACTTTGCGAATTTCCTTCCTGCATGCTTCGCAATGCAAATCGCCCCTCAATAAGAGAGTCATCCTTGGAACCTGTAAAGGAATCGAAACGACAAAAAACAGACTTTTTAGCTAAAATACGTGTTGATATCAGCAAACCTTGATAATTTTAAATGGAAGTCTTGCTAGCATGCGCCGGGTGCTCTACTGTAACTATAACCTAGAAAGGAAACTCAAACGATTCCGATTCTAACGATCTGGCGGGAAACCTAAACGTCGTTAAACAAAGATGACATCTATTTGTCGTATACCATGTAACCAACGAGGTTGAACACAAAGAACTGAATACTTGTGTGGAAAGAGATCAAACAAAATAAATAATTTCGTTCTTCTTTGATTTTACCGAAAAAGGAACTCTTTTTCAATAAATAAATAAAAAGATTTTCCTGTAAGAAATAGGGGATGTATGCTAACAAAGTTGAAATTTTTAAAGAAATTTACTCTTGAAATTCAAAACCTCAAGTTTCAAACACATTGTTCCATCCCTACTTACTTGACTAGACCTTTATATTATGATGATACATGTGTGGTTTTACCGCGTTTGAATTTCGACTTATGATGAAGAACAAAAGAGTAGGGACTTACAAAGAGGGGTTGTAGGCGCGACTTGACACTTTGGTCTTCCCATTCCAACCCTTCAAACCATTCAATATTATCTCCAGAAAGCTCCCTCAGTTTAGTAGCGCTTTGCAGGCCCAAAGGACGCTTTTCCAAGTTAGGACAATCGTACACATGTAGTAATTCCAAGGAAGGCCAAAGTATATTGGGCCGATAGAAACCCAAGAGCTTTGGTAATCCACGTAGCTTGAAAGTCTTTAATCGAGGGAAGTGAACCATCTCGTCCTGCTCTCTTTCTACCACTGTTTCTTCTATCATTATTTCCTGATGATCCTCTTCTACCATTATTTCATCTTCCTCATCTTCCTCTGATTTTATTATTTTCTTCATTTGGTTGCAGTCTGAAATCGAAAGTTTCTTTAATCTCTGAAAACTTTGAACCATGGTTCGTGTAAAGAGATATCGTAATCTTTCACAATCTTTCACTTTCAGGCAATTTAGCTCCTGGAAGCTTACAAGGGGAATGACTCTCTTCCATATTGTTGTCAGACTTGGTAAGCCAATCAAAACCATCTCTCTTAAACGAGGGATAGCAACATGCCCTTCCTCAATCCCTACTGTGTGAAATACTTCCTTCAACTTATCACATTTATCTAATTCCAACACTTGGAGATTTTGCAGCTTCAACAACAATTCACACGGTAAAAGTTTAACTATTTTTTGGCAATTTGATACTCTCAAGGTTTTTAATTTGCCAAGGAATCTATTTGGAAGTGATCCATGATGGATCACCTCAAACCCATTCAGGTCCCGCAGTTGCAATTCCTCCAAACCATTAAATGTAATTTGTGGAGAATCTTCCACCACACACGTAAGATATTCTATTTCATTGCACCTTTCTATTCGAAGAGCCTTCAGGTTGTCAAATCCTCCTTCACCAACTTTTACAATACTCTTGAGACCTTGGCAGCCGTCTAAACAAAGAAACTCTGTTTTTCTCAACAATACCTTCACCCAGTTCGCAAGTGGATCTGATATAGCATCAAGTACCATACTCCTCTGGTAATCAAAATGCCCAACTCTGGAATGATCTATAGTTATAATAAATTTTTTCAAGTCTTCACCAAACATCTCTTGGGACAAATATGGAGATCTAGCATTACTTTCATCTCCCATTTCCTTATACCACAAAAAACTCTTAATCCCCAAGTATAAATCTTCTAAGCGAGACAAGTTCGATAACACAGTGTTTGGAATAATTTTAAGACAGGGGGTGTTAAAACAGCTAAAAAACCTTAGATTGGTCAATCGCCCTACTCCTTCTGGCAAGCTTTGTATCTCAGTGTCATTTAAATTAAGATATTCGAGTTTCTTCAATTCTCCAACTAGAGATACATCACTCAGTGGATTATCCTCTAGACAAAGTGTTCGAAGGTTCACAAGGCATGAGAGTGATGGTGGTAGAGATGAAAGTTTATTTCGACTTAGATCAAGGGCTACAAGGGATGTCATTCTTTCAAAAAAGCAATCTGGGATTTTGGTAAAAGAGATATTCGATGATAATGATAAGGACAAGAGTTGTGGACATTCTGGTTGATCTGGAAGCTCACTGATTTGATTACCTATTAGAAATAATCTTTTGCATGTTGTTAAAATTTTCATAACAGGCCACCTTTGAATACCCAAGCCTGCTTTTACAATAAAACTGTTACTTTCCTCATGTGCAATTGATATGGCTGCAATCACGAACAATGTCGTGCATCATTACGCATCCAACCCGATGAGCTTTTAACAACAAACATGAAGCCATAAGTTTGTCGAATATTGTGTGCAACCTTCCTCTGACATCTTCTAAAGTGTCGACATTTGGAAGCAGGTCCTCTCCCAATACAAACCATATCAAATCATCCACATTAAAAATTTCGTCTTCAGGGAAAAAACAACAAAATAAGAAGACATGTTTGATTTCTTCGCTTTCCAAGTGATCATAGCTCAACTTTATCGAAGAGAAGACTAGCGACTTACGTTCGAAGTAGATGGACTTTTGCAGTCGCTTAGCCGCATCTTTCCAAAAAAGTTGGTCCTTGCCTCGTAATGCCCTTCCAAGTGTAACAATTGCTAACGGCAAACCTTCACATTCCTTAGCAACCTCCCAAGCCAATTCTTCGTCCACAACATCACCCACATTCAATCTTGATTCCTTAGCAAACAGATCCCATGAATCTTGATTCGATAGCCCTTCAACTTTGATATTCTTCTGGGTATTCAAATCATTACAAATATCTTCGTTTCTGGATGTGAATACAACTTTGCAAGACTTTTGATCATCTCCGAAAGAGATTCCCAACTCATTCAAATCCAAACTACGCCATATATCATCTAAGATAACAAGGATTTTATTTCCCTTCAACGCCAGCGATAAGTGTTCTGCTCTTGTAGAGATGTTATCGAATGCAAAGTTTTCGATTCCCAATTTCTCTGCTAGTTCACCTTGAATTTTAATCAAATCTGGGTTTTGGGACACAGTTGCCATCACAACCCTGTCAAAGATTTGTCGATCTCTCCTCACTTGGTCTCCTACTTCTTTGATCAAGGTGGTTTTACCCACTCCTCCCATCCCCCACACCCCGACTCTGTCGATCTTCTCATCCTTCAATGCTTCGATGATTTCGTTCTTAGTAGATTCTCTGGATGGAAAAGCCTGAAAATCTACAGAGGATAGCAAGCCAGGAAGAGGTGCGCGATCTGATACACAACTGGCGCTTTTGTAGTTTCCCCCTTCGCGTATGAGTTCGCTCATGATCTCGATATTCTCGTGTGCATCTTTGCCTAGATGATAACGATCCAAGCACCACCAGCCTTGGAACCACCTATTGATATCTTCGGATGCACGAATCAATTCCGTCGCCTTATCTTGAACAGTGATCACCTTCTCTTGCCACCTTTCAACAATTGATTTGATCGAATCCCCTTTCTCCCGAGCTGTTTTGACATATCGTTCAATGTCATCTCTCATACTTCCCAAATCAGTCAATTTTCCTTGAAGGATTTGAACATTTGTCTTGCAGTTAAAAGGATAACCGACGTGAGTCAGGATACAAGGAATTGAGCAACTAATAGCTTCTTTAGCAATCGATTCCATAACTGTACCTGTTGGACAACGAGTTGGTTAAAAACTAAATTGAGTTATGAGTCCATATATATTTAATATTTTCTTGGAAAAAAAAAAAAAGGACAAAATGGGTTGTATAATGGAATTTTGAAAGAAAGTAACGAAATTGAAACAGAAGATATCTATATGGAAGTTTTGTTGAAGCAAAAAAGAAAAAAAAAATCAGCTTCTTTTGAAGAATTGCATGCAATTGTAATTGTGAATTCCTTGGCTTTCATAGATACTCGTGAATACCGAGATAATTAGCAAAACGTCACCAACAAACATATCATATTAGGAAGTTGTGTTGAAGATAAAAATAAAAAAAATAAATAAAAGAAACACTTTCCTTACTAACATAGTAAGATTTATTCCTTACTAAAGGTTGTTTGGAGAGAAGCAGGAATTCTCTAGTTTTTAATTCTTTTGAAGTTTTGCCTCAACTTGGCCTTGGTAAATTTTTCAATCAATAAAATTTGCCAACAAAAAACCAAACGGGTCGTTTTGTTCAAATGGATTATTGTATTAGCAATCCAACGCCACAGCCCTCTAGATTTCATAAAACAACTTAGATTCAAAAGAAAAGAAAAAAATTCAAAAAATTCACAGAATTATATCCTCAACAACTCTGAAGCTTCAGATCATGCTTTTGGATGCCACAAGATTAGCCCAAAAGGACCCTTAGTAAGAGTGGAATCCTTACTAAGTTAGTAAGGTTAGTCCAACTCAGTAAGAAAAGAGAGTAATGTTTCAGCTTCTTTGTCTGTCATAGATATTCAAGAATATACATATTTTTCTAAAAATGAAATGAAAAACCAGGAAAGAATAGTTTAGCTACATATCCATTCCAAATTCTTGCTGTATATACTTAGACCATCAAAATAAAATAAAAAATGAAGAAGAAGAAGAAGAAGACGACTTACTGAGCACAAAAGATCACAGTGTTTCGTTCTTCAGCAGTGGAGGGCAGAAGGAGAGAGAGAGAGAGAGAGCAAACTTTATATAGGACTAGTTCTAGATGAAAAGTTGACAGTTGCACTCCAAAATTGAAAATATCAATTTTAGACCTTATTTTTAATTTCCTATCAGTAGCACTCATCTCGGCTCATCTTCATGTTTTTGACAGCTGCACTCCAAATATGGAAGAGTCGTTTTAAATTGACTTTTCGTGGACACTTTCAACTATAGATTTGCTTCCTCAACTTACAAAGAAAAAAGAAGATTAATGCTGGAGTGATCAATTTATGCCATGGTGATCAATTTTTTTTCCTTTACTTAAATCTCATATTAAAATGTAAATACAAATTAGAAAACTGAAACAATTATTTAACCATTTTCGTACAATTATTTAACCTCAGTGTCCTTTGAGCTTTCCACTAAAACAATTGGCTTTACTTTGAAATAAAAAATAACTTTACTTTCCACAAAAGCAAATAATTACCTAACCATTATCGTACTATATAATGACAGTCGATGGTTCAGTGGCTCCACACGGCAATATTACTGTTCCCTTAAATTATTTAGGAAGAATTATTAAAATAGGATTGCTTTTCTTATTAATTATAAAAATAATAATAAATTTTAAAAATTTACCAAAAAGGATCTAAAACTTGGAACCATGACGACCGATCCGGGTCCTTGTAAAATTGTTCAATCATTGACCTCACCTCATGGCATTTAAAAACATGATCTGATGTCACATATTTGTACACGACAATATTTTATGAATTTAGAAAAAAAAATTCATAATTTATTTTTATTTTTAAATTTGAGAGTTTCATGAAAGATTTTTGAATCTGAGTTTTATAATGAGATCTAGAGGGATATGGTGTTGGATTGTCAATATCACAATTCATTTCAACTCAACAACTCTTAGTAAGATTTCAAATCTTACTAAGTTAGTAAGAAAAGTGTTTAAAAAAAAAACACAAAAGGATGGGTGGCTAAAAACGTTGGACTGTCCAAGCTCCATCGTTTTAACTCCCTTTTAGCAGGGGTGCAACTTAATTCGGTTCAAACCGAGAATCGAATCAAACCGTAGAATTTGGATTGATTTGGTTCGGTTTAAATTTAAATCAGTTTGGTTTCAGGTCTAAAAAATGAAGAACCGATGAATTCGGTTCGGTTCTCGGTTCAGACAATATAAAATCCAAACCAAACCGAAAACCAATATATATATATATAATTGATTTTTCAGTAAAAAAAAAAAAAAACACCACGAAACCCAAGTGTTCCCTCTATTCTCTCTCTCTCTCTCGTCTCTTGCAGACTTGCAGTTGCAGCGTACGTGCGGTTGCGGGCTTAAATCCGGCGGTCGGCGGTCGTCCCTCTCTCCCACCCCTCTCTCTCCCTGTCTCTCTCTGTCTTTCTTTGTCTCTGTCTCTCTCTCTCAGCATTGTGTGCGACAGTGCGATACGACTGTGGGCTGC
>NW_028237546.1:0-18469 GCF_017979445.1 Akebia trifoliata
ACCTATTTTCGTAGGTAAAAATAAATCCTAGAAAAAGTAGGTCAAAAAGTCTCTCTAGCCTTCCCTAAACCCTAATTTTGAAATCCTAACTCCTTACCTATTATCCAAATCCAAAATTTTGCTCAAAAAACACCCAGAAACCCTTCAAAAACATTCAAAAATCTATTAAAAATTAGTAAGCATTTAGATCTAAGGAGAAGATACTTCTTCTTGGAGATCCGAAACGAATCTAGTAACGAAAATGAAGCAAATAATCTCTCTACCAGTTTTGAGGGAACTATCATTGTGATCATCTAGGTATTTTTCATTCTTATTTTTTTTTATTATTTATTTAGGTCTTTTAGCAATGTAGTTTTATTTGAAAAAAGTAGAGACGTGCGTTTGCCGGGTGGGGTTGGTGCCTAATAACGTAAGGTAGACTAGAAAGTGGAAGAAGTAAATAATATATAGGATTCTACTGAAACTCCTTACTTTAACAAAAGTCCTAATGCTTAACCTAGAATCTATAATACCTCCTAGATGGTTCTCACTCGTCGGTTCTACGCCTGTCTCGTCAACTATAGGCTTTAAAACTTAAAAAAATGAAAAGAAAATAGTGAATAACAATGGTTACTCAATAGGTAAACAAATAATTCATACCAAAAACCTCTCTTAGCATGAATGAGTAATCATGTTGAATCATTTCAATACATGCAATTTTTTACATAATGAACTACGATTAATTGGTACATATAATGAGAGATGAGAAACTAAATAGTTAAAAATTCATATTACATCAATCATCAATACTTACTATAACATTTTCTTTTTTACACAAATCTAATTAATAAAACTGAAACAGTAAACATACATTTTATTTTACAATTCAAAATAAGACAATAGATACATAATACACAATGATGGAGTAGTGAAATTAGAGAGTTTGGATTGTACGACTGGATCGCTCTCAGTCAGGTGATGATCCAATAATAAAATATTATTTTCTGATTTTGTGGTTGATTGATGCATTCCCACATTTGAAAGAAAATTTATCTGGTTCATGTTGGCCATTTAACATAACCATAAGTAATGTGTCTTTTTTCAATGTGTTAGAACGTTCGACTATTATAGATTGTTAGTGATCACTAACTTATCATCTTCGTCTATACCTATCAGGCATGCATGTGATTCCCATTATACAACCCCATCCATGTATAACCACGTTTATATTACAAGTTCGTTGGTAAAGATTAAAAGGAATAAACCTAGATTCTAGTTGTGACTCCATTCTCATAGGTGGCCCATACCACGTATAAATTTGGTTGTCCCTACCGTATATCTCAAAATTGTATACATCGTATACATCCTATACCACCTATACATTACAAGTTCACTAGTAAAGATCGAAATGAATAAACCCAGATTTTAATTTTGATTTCACTCTTATACGCATCCCATGCCACGTATGAATTTGGTTGTCCCTACCATACATCCTAGAATAATAAATCACTTTTGATGATATGACAGACTGTCATTTTAGGTATTCACAAACTCTAATGATTTACAATATATATATACATATATATATGTCATTCTTCTTTGAAAATAAATAAGAAATTAACATTATAGAGTTGCTAATGGATGTCTAGTTTCCTACTATGCAATTGTGGCCCAACGACTTAAAATAAATAACAGTATACAACGCATAATTGTAAATAAACATGCAAGTTACCTCGTGGTAAAAAAAAGTAAATTAGCTCTGGATATCCATTCATTAACCAACACATAATATTACAATGTAAAATCTAGACATCACCTCTCAAATGTGATTATAATATTTTATCGTTTCATCCCTTTTTTCTCTTTTTTCGATTTTCACACTTTTCAATTTTTTGAATACAACATTCCTTTTTCGATATTCATTTACTCAATATGAGTTCATTAAATATTAAATCTCAAACTTTGAAATTCAATTTTTTATCATTTAAATTGAAAAATTATAAAATTTAATTGAAACGGGATCCGAGCAATGCACAAGATCAAACTGGTGGAAATAATATGGTGAAATGTTCCACCCACGTTTAATTTGTTATAAAACACAATTAAATACATCAAACATGAAGATTTTGGCATGAAGTTAAAATAAAAAAAAAAGAATTCTACGTTTTTAAAATACATTACAAATTTTCGTTAAAAATCCTAAATGTAATTTTCACAATTTACGATTACAAATAAGAATTGAGAATCTCCTACCACTCTCTGAGCGTTATAATTAAAGAATGTGCATAAAAATCGAGGTGATCAACGTGGAAATCAAGATAGATATGATGTGGAGACGACTGATTTTTGAATTGAACTTGGTGGTTTTGAAGATATCGACGACGCCGATATTTTTCCTTTCTATGATGAAGGGCAGTTTGGATTCTAAATGGATAAAATCAGAGGTTGTAGGGTTGAAACCCCTATATATGGTATTGGTTGATTTTTGATGAAATATAGAGAAAGGGAAGAAAAAAGGGAAAAAAAAATGGATGGGATTTGTAGAGTTCGACGTCACAAATGTTTTTCCTTCTTCGTCGAACGTCGATTGAAACCCGTTCGTGATGAATCTATGGATCAAGTTGGTTCCAAAACCAATATTTAAAAAAAATGTCTCTGGCTAGTTTTTGACGGGTTTAAGAGATAATTAATAGTAAAAAAAATTAGAAATTCGTTTATATATAAAATATCGGAATACAATTGTCCTTTTTGAAGTTGTTTTGTTTGACGATAATTTGATTTTTCGGACTCCAAAATTGACGAGTGAATACTACTTTTTCTATAATTTTTCATTGCGGATGGCAAAATCAAATTTTACAAATTTTTTCTCTAACAAGAATTCATTTTTTCAGCCTGGTCTGACCCGAAAATCGAAGATATTTTCGTTTTTGATAATAATTCGACTTTTCGAGCTTCGAAAGTGACAAGTAAATACTCCATTTTCAATAATTTTTTGTTGTAGATCCGATGGTGTCATTGGATTCTACAAATTCTTATTCAAGAAAAAAATTATTTTTTAGCCTAGTTCGAGTTAAAAATCGAGGATTTTGTAACTTTTTCGTTTGGACTCGTATTTGAGCGTATTTATAGGCTAAAATATGTTTTATCGATCATTTTGAATCCAATGGTGAGGTCATATTTCATTAAAAATGACTAAATTTTTTTTCAAGTTTTACTTTAAGTCCCACTTTTAGAATTTTCTCAAAATTCCACTATTATTTGTTCTTAAGATACGAATAAAAAATTCGAGGTATTATATTCTCCCCTCCTTAATAAAAATTTCATCCTCCAAATTTCAATGTCATATCATATTCTTCAAATAGTCCTTATTCTTGATATTGATATTGAATTCAACATATCTACCTTTGGTACCATATTCTACTTATCGTGATATTTCTTCAATTTTTGTCATAAACCTTATGCTTTAAAATCTTATTAAAGAGGATAAATTCTACATCTCAACTTTCTACCAATCATAGTTTCTCAATGCTACATATAAGATCTCTTCATACCAACTCATAAATTATAATATACATACTACAACCAATTAACTGTAATGCAATGCACTTTTTATTACTAATATTATACAATAACACTATATTAAGTACTTTATTACTTCCACATCACTTATAAATGCACTACAACTGTCTTTGGTTGTTTCCATGACAACACAACTTCAACTTTGGAAGTGTCTACTATCATCCCTTCACTTGACATTATGTGCTCTAAGAATTTTACCTTACGAAATTAGAATTCATACTTACTGAACTTGGCATATATCTTATGTTCTTGTAAAATCTGTGTGATTCTGAGGTATTTTTTGTGATCCTCCCTCGACATAGATTATATCAGGATATCATCAATAAATGCCATTATTTCATAGATGACATTCTGTCGAGGTGCTCCCAAATTTTTAGTGCATAAGATCCATAAATGCTGTCGGTGCATTCATTAAACCGAAAGGAATCACCAGATACTCAAAGTGTCCTAACCTGGTCCAAAATGCAGTCTTCAGAATATTCGTTTACCGATTCTCAATTGGTGGTACCTAGATCACAAATCGATCTTAAAAAAATACTAGGCACTCTAAAATTTGTCAAAAGACCATCAATGCGCGGAAGGGGGTATTTATTCTTGATGGTCACTTGATTCAGTTTTCGGTAATCAATGCACAATCGGAGTGACCCATCTTTCTTCTTGGTGAACCGAACCTGTACTCCCCAAGGTGAGGAACTCAGTCGGATAAAATCTAAACTCGTAAACTCATCACTTTGCGTTTTCAACCCTTAGGTTTCTATTAGGGCCATTTGGTATGGTGTAACATAAATAGATCCCATGCTTGGCACCAAATCAATTGAGAATTCTATCTCGCGACACGGCGGCAAACCCAATAATTCTTCTGGAAAAACATCATCAAATTATCTAACTATCTCTACCATATCCAATGATGTCTCTATCGTTGACACTCTCAGATGTTTCAACTATTTGTACAGTGAACTGTTTCTTTTGTATCTTGAGCCATGAACTTTAACCCTCGGGTACTGGTCTGTTATTACAAAAGATTTCGCAAAGCAATCGACATGGGCATGGTTCTATATTAACCCCAAGATAACGTCGATATCGCAATAGTCTAGTAACATGAGGCCAATAATCATTTCCTGGTCCTTTAGTCCTTTATTCTAATTATACAATCTTGACATAATTTCTAGGCTATCTATCGGTTTCCCAACAGTGTAGATAATTTCATTACTCTGCCCGTGTTAAAAATTTCTAGTTCTAGTAAATGTGCAATCTTAACAGAAATGTATGACTTGGAAGAATCAGTATCGAATAAAACTTGAGTGTTAACATTATAAATAGAAACTGTACCTTCCAAAATTTCATCGGGAATAGGTACCTCCTCTTGGGTTAGATGATATGCCCTGTTCTAGGGTTTAGGAATAACCCTTATCTTCGATTGTGATAAAGGGCAATCCCTCATGAAATGTACCTCCTGACCACACGTTGAACACTTTGACGATCTCGCCTTCATAGGTCTCTAAGAAGCGGGCGGTTGGTAAGCTGGAGCTTGCGATATCTGAATTTTATCTTGTTGGTTCTCTTGGCACTGATGGCATTGTTGGAGTCTTAATTTCTCCATAATTCGAGGGTAGAGGATCTTTGTACAGTGGATAAACTAATCTAGAGGCAATCGGCTTCAAATACATCGGCCTCTTTGCCAGATTTGATATAGGAGGAAGAGATGTCTGGGGTTGATTGGTCTGCCCCCTAGCTGTTTGCAATTCCATTTTGTCTTGCTTTTGACCCATAGTTTTGTCTGTTTGGGGTGGTATGAGTACGTTACCAACTTTATTAAAAACCTTGTGGCCTTATTATTCCTTGAATTGGCTTGTTTGACATCATTCTGAGCCACGTATCTTTAATCGTTGATGTCAATCCGAACATTGCTTTCTTATATGTCACAATTCACCACATTCATAATATGCCACAACTTTTTCTTTCGATTGATTTAATAATATATTATGTTGTTTCTTGTAAAACTCTTCTATCTTTTGAGCTGGTATTTCTATAATCTCGCTTCTTATGTATGGTTGTTTTCCTTGTGACTTTTCTAATTTTGAAATTATTTTTTTCTTATTGGATGGTGATTATACTATTCTTATTTGATTTCGTAGTCCTCTACGTAGTTAGATATTTATTCTTTGAGTTTTTTGGGATTTATCTCTAAAATGATGGTCGAGCATTTCTTTTATCTTCTCTAACTTGGTCTGAGACTCGATTATAATGATGGCCAATACAAACGTCCATTTAGCATCATTCAACACCCTAGCCATATTGAAAAAAACACTATAAATAGAGATCTCTATGGACATTGTTTTTGGCCAACACTCATAATGCCCCTTTCTTTCTCTTGCCAATAGTGGAAAAAAATCAAACTTTCTTATTTGATCACCTTGTGACATTCAAAAACATGATCCGATGCAATGGAGTTGTAGAATACAAAATTATATGAACGTTAAAATAAAATAAAAAATTATTTTTCATTGTTGAATTTTATTTTTAAATTTGGATGCTCAGAAGCCATCCATTTTCAACACCTTAGATCAAGTTCAAAAAATAATATTTTTTAATTTTTCATTTTAAAATATGAATATTTTCATGAAATCTAAAAGGTTGTGTTTGATTGTCAATGTGATAATCAATGTAGGGCGAACAATCCTTTTTAAGATTTAAAATCTAAAAAAAATATTAAAATAAATGTGGGCTGCCAAGAGAAAAAACTCTCTATTGTTGATGTCATTACGCCACATGTCACACGTTTGTTGGGCTGTGAGCCAACCTCATAGGGCGTGCGTCATTTAAAAAAAATTAGGAAAATTTTATTTTATTTTATTTTTAAAAATTTCGGAAAATTCAACACTTTAAATGCCAATATATATATATAGCCCCATGTTTACAAGTTGAAAAATTTTAAACCGTCCAATTTTTGTAAATCAATTTTGATGGGGTTAGAAGTTTTGGAATGAGATGATTTTTTGCAAGGATAATCCCCTCATCACAGAGATCATTCTCACAAAAAATCAGCCCATTCCAAATATTTTTGCTCATATAAAACAAACACTGTATCGCAATGTGAGTCGTAATGGGGGTTGTAGGAACACCACCCATATATATATATATATATGGGTCCCGTTCAGCACCAAACATTTTGGTCAACATTTTAGCCAACCATTTTTGTCCTACATGGGTTAGAAGTTTTGGATAGGCTGATTTTTGGTGAGGATGATCTCTACGGTGAGGAGATCATTCTCACCAAAAATCAGCCCATTCCAAAACTTCTAGCCCCATGTTTACAAGTTGAAAAATCATGGACCGTCCATTTTTTGTAAATCATTTTTGATGGGGTTAGAAGTTTTGGAATGGGCTGATTTTTGGTGATGCTGATCTCCTCACTGTAGAGATCATCCTCACCAAAAATCAGCTCATTCCAAAACTTCTAACCCATGTTTTGAAAAATGTTTTGCCTAAATGTTTGGTGCTGAACATTTCCCTATATATATATAGGGGGGCGTTCAATGGCCAACTTTTTGGCAAAACATTTTTCAAAACATGAGTTAGAGGTTTTGGAATGGGCTGATTTTTGGTGAGGATAATCTCTATAGTGAGGAGATCATCCTCACCAAAAATCAGTCCATTCCAAAACCTCTAACCCATGTTTTGAAAAATGTTTTGCCAAAAAGTTTGCTAAAAAGTTTGCCCTTGAACGCTACCCATATACATATATATATATGGGAAATGTTCAGCACCCTAAGTTTTACCACACACTTTAACAAACGTTTTTTGTCCTACATGGGTTAGAAGTTTTGGAATGAGCTGATTTTTGGTGAGGATGATCTCTATGATTAGAAGATCATCCTCCCAAAAATCAGCCCATTCCGAAATGTTTAGCCCCATGTTTACTCGTTGAAAAATCGTGGACCGTCCATTTTTTGTAAATCAATTTTGATGGGGTTAGAAGTTTTGGAATGAGCTGATTTTTGGTGAGGATGATCTCCTCACCATAGAGATCATCCTCACCAAAAATCAGCTCATTCCGAAACTTCTAACCCATGTAAGACAAAACGCGTTTGTTAGTGTGTGGTAAAACTAAGGGTGCCGAACGGGACCATTATATATATATATATATATATATATTATTTTTATTTTTTTTTAAACCCGCACTTGAAGTGTCAATCTGGTTCTTTTTAATTATTAAAAAAAAATATATTATTTTCGCATTTTTTATTAGGAAAAATTACCTAATACAGTCAAAGGTTATAGCTGTTTTGTTGGTGCCAGCATCCTAACAACTCAATTAGTAAAATCTTTCTTTTCTAATGCCCCCACACACCCTTACCATATTCAAATAGTGATTTAGAATCTTTGATCTCCACGATTGGAATAAAGTTCAATCTCAACGATTTAAATTGTCTGATATTGACAATTTGATCTGATCAATTAAAAATGGAGGTCAACCGTTGTTAAGAAATTAAAAATTTACTAAATGGGTGGATCAAGGGAATCGTTGAAAGAAAGAGATGAGCATTTAAAAAAAAAATTATTTGTATTGAAAGAGAAAAATCAAAACTCCCAAATTAACATTTATTTAGATTAAAAAAAAATAAAATACAATATATATATTTTGAATACGATGTCCTCCAAGATCAAGATCAAGATGAAGATCGAGGCGAAACGAAAATCAAAATCACAGTAAAAGAATGAATCTCACGAAAGTCAGAGCTAAAAGCCCCATTTGAAGAATGTGAGCAGCACCGCTTCTGAAACCCCGATTATAAAATGTTTCTTGTTGAGTATTAGGAACCGTTGATGATGGAGGTGAATCTGACGGTGGAGGCTGAATGTAGGGAGGCGGAGGAGGCTGGTTGAGGCTAGGAGGCAGGCCCTGCCCATGATTGACCAAGATCTTGAAGGCCATCCCTTGTTCGCACTGCACTCCATCGTCTCCATCAGAGAAAAAATAGTTGGGTCCTTGCTTGGTCAACGGTACGGTCAGAGTCAAAGCCAAAGCCTGGCCGATCTGATTCCCTCCACTGTAAACAAAGGTATCGGTATCTGATGTATCGTCTGCGTTACAGATTTGGTATGCCGTCTCGTTGTATGTCAGGATAACCGTCTGATTTGTATTTGTGTTGAAAACTAGATTTGAACATCCACCAACAGTGAACAATCAGTAAGTAAGAAATGGATGTGAGAGTGAGAGTGAAAGTGAGAGAATAAATTGCTTACTGAGAAAGTCGCCTAAGTTGAAGGTCTGAGTTGATGCCCATTTAGAGAAATCAGAGGAGGAGGTGTTGGTAGTGAGATTGAAGAACCATCCAGATGAATCACCAACAGTGTGGTTTGTGTATGCTGATGCAACCATAGATAGGATCAATATCTGAGCTACAATTATTGCTAGCTTTCCCATTAATATCGCTGCTACCATGGTTGAAGCGTTTACCCAAGACAACAAAAGGAATTCTTCTTTTTTCTTTTTTCTTTTTTCTTTTCTTTCGGTTTCTTTCGGAGGAGGAGAAGGAGGAGAGTAAAGTAATCTTCTTCTTAAAGGATAATTGGGGAGTGCCGGTGGAGTTTGGGACCACTTTCTAATGGGTCCCACAATAGCATAATTCCAGGGTTTTAAAACTATTCAGACGACTTGCCCCAATAGAGTTGAACATTGAGCTATCGAAAATCGGACATAACTCCGCTTTAACGTGTTGGGAGTTAAAAAAAAAAAAAAAAAAAAATGGGAGACCGTAAGCAACTCTTTGGTGATTTACATACGAATTGATGTGGTATTAGCAAAAGGTTGTGTGGCAATAGTAACTCTAAGAAAATTTTAGAGGAGACGAAGGGGTGACAGAATGATGTGGTGTCATGCATATTATCGTAGATACTTTTTCATAAAATACGAGTAAAAAGCATCTATGATTATGCATGCCTTCGCATCATTTGTGTCTCCATGTCATTCCAGCATTTTCCAAAAAATTATCTATACGAGAAAAAAGAGTTAGACTAGCCTTACTAAGTTGATAAGAAGTGTGATTTTGGAGACATACACAAACCACACCATCTTGAAGGATTTTGTAGGATATTTTTGCTTTAGTCCCCACACTTGTTCAATCTTGTAAGGCCCGTATATTTTATCTATTTTAAACAAGTCCACCTCCGTGATCTTCCATCAAATATTTTAGGCACGGGCTATTGGCACTCAATCAGTTTGCTTGTTACACCTGCTTACTGCTATCACCCACTGTATTTGTGGTGTATGCAACAAAAAATTGTCTATTAATTTCACTCACTGATTTATTTTAAAATAAATAGAACCTACCTAATGTTTCAATAATTTTCTATAAATACATACCCGTCATTTTCAAAAATATTTGGTAATAACATATCGAATGATTTTCACAATTGATCTCGTGCAAGGAATTTTTTGGTATGCAACTACTGATCTAAGAAAAATAAATTTGGTAGAAACATATTGAAAAAATAAGCTATCATATGGTAGGTACATACTGAATAGGTCTTTATATGGGGATCCCATGTGAATAAATGCATTCAGTATGTACCTACCAAAATAGTGCTAATGAGTTTGATTTTGACTTATCAAACGTACTAGAAATTTTGAAGACCAAAAAATCGATGAAATTACATAGATAAAATTGATTTTTTAACGTGGTTCATTTGTGAAACGATTAAAACAATTCCAAGAATAAAAGATGATGAAAATAAATAATAACAACTTACTTCCATCTATCAAAATACTTAATTACCAAATAGTGGTAAAACAAAATCAGATTTTAATGAATAACTGTAGACACCCCATTTTTGCACTCGCCTGATTAATCAACTCGTCAACCCGATCGCAATGATTCCCAATGATGGATGTGTATTCCATTGCTTTATTTTGTTACTAGATATGTTTCAGAAATCCGGATGAGGTATCTCGAATTGACAAAACCTTAAAAATCACGCTACGCTAGGAAAATACGACTCCAGAAACATAGAAATCATCATTTTTCAGACAAAAAGAAGCTTCACGATAAAAATCACTAAAAAAATACCAAATTACCAAAATACCCCTGACATCAAAGCAACCCTAGAGCCTACGTTACGCTTAGGAAAACTCTCTCAAACACATAAAACAACAAATCGAACAACCAATAAATCATTTCGCCAATTTTCACAAAAATTAACAAAATTACGAAAATGCCCCTCATAAAGTTCATGACCATTTCACACAAAAAATTTCATAAATGACACAACTAATATTTCCATTGAATTCCTTACGAAAAATCGATTCTAAAACATCCTAGAACATTAAAAACCGACTTAAAACGTGAAAAGTCCTCTCCGGGGGTAAAACGGTAATTTCACAATTTTCACAATTAAAAATTTCGAAATTAATAAATAAAATATTAAATAATTAAAGTGAAACATTAATGAAATTAATTTAAAAATTAGAATTAAAAAATCAATCAATGGGACTTTCAAGTAAAATTGTTGAGGGTTCGTGGGATATTTCTTTAAGACCCCTCCATTTGGGGGTCCAAAGAATTAAAGATATTTTAGAGGGGGGTTCTTCAAAAATTAAAAATAAATCAAGCAAGACTGAAGTCAAGGTATTAAAGTCAATCAAGTGAAACTGAAGTCAAAATTAAAGTCAATTAAGCAAGACTGAAGTCAAGATATTAAAAGTCAATCAATTAAGACTAAAGTCAAAACATTAAAAGTCAATCAAATAAGACCAAAAGTCATAATAGAGTTCCAATTAAATAATAACTCAATCTAATAGAGTTCTAACTAAAAACAATTCTACCTAAAACAATTCTAATTAAAACACAATTCTACCTAAAACAAGTCTAACTAAAACACAACTCTAATTAAAAGAACTCTAATTAAATATTAACTCTATCCAAATCAACCCCTAAAAATCTATAAATAGAGGTCCCCACACCCTATTTTCGTATCAAATCATAAACCCTAAGAGAAGTAGGTCTAGAAGTCCCCATAGCCTCCCATAAACCTTAGTTTTGGAGTCCCAACTCCTTACCTAACATCCCTCCTTTAATTTTAGCCTAGAAAACACCTAAAAGTCCTCCAAAAACATTCCCAAATCCGCAACGAACTTGAGGAGTTCAGATCCAAAAATAAGGAGATACCTTGCCTCGGAGATCCGAAATCAAATCCGGAGACAGAACGAAGCAAGGGAGTACGGTACAATGAGCTATTTTTGTCAGATCTGGGGAACAAAATCCTTGCTATCGGAAGGTATAAAATTTTTTATTTTTATTTTTATCTAGGTTTTTAGCAATGTGATTTATTTGGGAAGTTAGTAGAGAGGCTTTGGCCGGGCGGGGTTGGTGCCTAACACCTTTCAACCTAGTAATGTGATCCCCGGACTTTTTTTTTTCTCTTTCGTAGATTAGTTTGCCTTTTTTAGAGTCAGTTTGGTTCCTAGACCTTAACAACTAGGTGGCGACTCCCAAACCTCAAGGGTCAAAAGCGGATCCGTGCACCCCGCGGATTGATGGCGCTTTCAGTGGCGACTCCACTGGGGACATTGAGGATCAAACTTGAAAAACCCCAAGTATGGGAACATTGCCAATAACCTAGTTTTTACTTTATTTGATTCTATTTAATTTTTAGCTAGTTTTTTTTATTATTGTTCGTTTTGATATATTTGTGAGTCCAATCATTAATTTTGGGCATATTGTTACTCTTATATAATTCAATCGAGAGTCACTTGAGGTGACTCTAAATAATACCAAATCCCAAAGGACAATGTTCTTGAGGGTGGAATAATGATCATTGAGGATGGAATAATGAAGCGAAAATGATTTTTTTTTATTTAAGGTATGCCGATCTATTTTTGACAACAAGAGATTTTTTTAAAAAAAATGGTTGATATGTCGTTTGATAGGGGTTTTTTAAAAAAAAAAAAGAAAAAGATTTTTTTTTGTTTTTGTTCTCGTTTAGGTATTCATTTTTTAGGTATGCTGCCCATTGACAGCATATAGAAAGTACAAAAAAGAGAAAAAAAAAAAAACAAAATTTTTTTTGGCATTTTTTAGGTTCTGTCGACAGTGACAACATGCTGTTGGGTGGTTGAAAGCGCCCTCGATCCGCGGGGTGCGCGGATCCGTTTTTGACCTTTGAGGTTTGGGAGTCGCCACCTAGTTATTGTGGTCTAGGAACCAAACTGACTCTAAAATGGATAAAAAGGAACTAACCTACTATAGAAATCTGAATCCGGAGATCATGTTACGGGGTTGGAAGGTGTTAGGCACCAACCCCGCCCGGCCAATGCCGATCTCTACTTATTCCAAATATAACTACATCGCTAATAATAAAACCTAGATTAAAAAATAATAAAAAACCTTACCTTCGATCTGCAAAAGTACTATTCCCTCAGATCTGAAAAACAGTTCCTTGTACCGTACTTCTTGCTTTGTTTTGTCTCTGGATCTGATTTCTGATCTCCGAGGCAAGGTGTCTCCTTCTTGGATCTGGATGCTTTGAATTTGTGGTGGATTTTTGGGGTATTTTTGAAAGGTTTCTAGGTGTTTTTTAGGCTAAAATCGGAGTAAGGGTGTTAGGGAGGAGTTGGGGCTCCAAAATTAGAGTTTTGGGGAGGTTGTGGAGGCTTCTTCACCTACTTTTTCTAGGGTTTCTTCTTTGATACGAAAATAGGGTGTGGAGGCTCTTATTTATAAAGTTTTTAGAAGCATTAGGGTTTGATTAGGGTTTCTTTTAGGGTTTCAATTAGGGTTTTGACTTAGTCTTTAGGGTTTTAGGATTTTTACTTTAGTCTTATGAGATTGACTTGATTAGTTTTAGATTAGGGTTTGGATTTAGGGTTTTGACCTTAGTCTTATGAGATTGAATTGATTAGTTTTAGATTAGGGTTTTGATTTAGGGTTTTGACCTTAGTCTTATGAGATTGACTCGATTAGTACCTTGACTTCAGTCTTGCTTGATTGACTTTAATTTTGACTTCAGTCTCACTTGATTGACTTTAATACTTGACTTCAGTCTTGCTTGATTTACTTTTAATTTTTGGAGAACCCCCCTCTAAAATATCTTTAATTCTTTGGACCCCCAAATGGAGGGGTCCTTAAAGAAATATCCCACGAACCCTCAACAATTTTGCCTGAGAGTCCAATTAATCGATTTTTTAGGTTCAACTTTTTAAATTAATTTCATTAATGTTTCACTTTAATTATTTAATGTTTTATTTATTAATTTCGAATTTTTAATTATGAAAATTGTGAAATTACCGTTTTGCCCCCGGAGAGGACTTTTCACGTTTCAAATTGGTTTTTAATGTTCTAGGATGTTTTAGAATCATTTTTTCGTAAGGAATTCAATGAGAATGTTGGTTTGTGTCATTTATGAAAAAAATTTATGTGAAATTATTGTGAACTTTATGAGGGGCATTTTCGTAATTTTGTCAAATTCTATTAAAATTGGTGAAATGATTTGGTTCCGTTCCGATTTGTTATTTTATGTGTTCGAGAGAGTTTTCCTAAGCGTAATGTAGGCTCTAGGGTTGTTTTGAGGTTAGGGGTATTTTGGAAATTTAATCATTTTTAGTGATTTTTATCGTGAAGCTTCTTTTGGTTTGCAAGATGATGATTTCTATGTTTCTGGGGTCGTATTTTCCTAGCGTAGTGGTTTCTAAGTTTTGTCAGTTCGAGATACCTCATCCAGATTTCTGAAACATATCTGGTAACAAAATAAAGCATTGGAATAGACATCCATCATTGGGAACCTTTGCGATCGGGTTGACGACTTGATTAATCAGGCGGATGCAAAAATGGGGTGTCTACAGATGCCCCTCTTTGGCAGAGGGTTGAAGCAAACTAGATAGCAAATCTATCTTGGTAGATTAGTGCGATATCCGAATGCCAAAGCTAGTGACAGTTCATTTTGCAGCCTGATTTAACAATTCGTCGGGGTATTCGGATCATTAAGCATAAAACTCTCCTCGAACTAGAAAAATGTCAAGTCCTTGAGCGCGAGCTCTCACTGGCAGTGTTAGATCCTTGAATTAAAAAAAAAAATTCTCCTTGACTGATATAACAACTGTGCAAGTGTGTGGGCTCAAAATCTGAGATAGATTTCAAAGAGTTTGAGTTGGAAATGAGTCAAATATGAGCATGAAGTAAATATAAACTGAGCATAATTCCAAGAAAACCCTTGGCGGCATCTGAGCATAATTCCAAGAAAACCCTCGGCGGTAACTGAGCATAGTTCCGAGAAAACCCTCGGCGGCATCTGAGCATAATTCCAAGAAAACCCTTGGCGGCATCTGAGCATAATTTCAAGAAAACCCTTGGCGGCATCTGAACATAATTCCAAGAAAACCCTTGGCGGCATCTGAGCATAATTCCGAGAAAACCCTCGACGGTAACTGAGCATAGTTCCGAGAAAACCCTCGGCGGCATCTGAGCATAATTCCAAGAAAACCCTTGGCGGCATCTGAGCATAGTTCCGAGAAAACCCTCGGTGGCATCTGAGCATAATTCCAAGAAAACCCTTGGTGGATCTGAGCATAGTTCCGAGAAAACCCTCGGCGGCATCTGAGCATAATTCCAAGAAAATCCTTGGTGGTATCTGAACATAATTCCAAGAAAACCCTTGGCGGCATCTGAGCATAGTTCCGAGAAAACCCTCGGCGGCGTCTGAGCATAGTTCCAAGAAAACCCTCGGCGGCATCTGAGCATAGTTCCGAGAAAACCCTCGGCGGCATCTAAGCATAATTCCAAGAAAACCCTTGGCGGTATCTGAGTAAAGTTGACAAAGGAATGAAGGATTTTTGGGAAAGAAAGAATGAATTTGGAAAAGACTGATCAGAGTGAATTGAATAAATCTGGAAGAGAAATGATTGAATCCAGGAATGATTGGATCTGGGAATACCATATTAGTTGATCTCTGGACACAGTCAAATGTGAGATCCGAAGTGCTTTTGTTTGAACCTCAAGGATTTATCCAAAAGTTTTATGAATTTTTAAAACCTGAATTTTTATTTCTTTTGAACCTCAAGAGTTTTTGAAGAACTGTTATCAGAGGGTAACCTTAAGTTTGAGGTTTTTAGGATTAACATTGCTCCAAGAACAAAATGTCCCTAGTTTGACAATAAACATGGCATTGAAAATAATTAAACACATCATTAAAAAATGCTCCTGGTATAAGGAGGGAAATTACATAATTTAGAGAAAAAGAAAAATGCCCCATGTATGAAGGTTTGAAACATTTGATTACCACAAGCGCAATAAAGATCCAACTTTTAATTTTAATTTTATTAAAGACTTTGAGTCAGGCTCAAAAGAACAAAATATTTCCTTTTGAGA
Organism: Akebia trifoliata; assembly: GCF_017979445.1. NCBI lineage: Eukaryota > Viridiplantae > Streptophyta > Magnoliopsida > Ranunculales > Lardizabalaceae > Akebia > Akebia trifoliata. The sequence continues at coordinate 15,921 of NW_028237546.1, forward strand.
CTCATCATAAAATTCATCATTCTCTCCATTGGTTCACTTGGGGAAGTAAGAATTTTCAGATCGATCGTAGACAAGATACTTGTGGCTTCTGAATCTATGCCTGGTTTAAGCTGAGTATTGAACTTGATTATTCGGATTTCTGATGTTTTAGCTCGAACTGCTTTCAGCTTGGGATTTTCTTCTGTTTTTTTTGTTTTTTGTTTTTATTTGCTCTAACTTTTGCCCAGATCGCCTTTCCAGGTTTTCAATCTATCGAGCTTGCTCTAACTTTTGCCTAGATCGCCTTTTCAGGTTTTCAATCTAGCGAGCTTTTTCTTTTTTCTTGGCTCTAATTGTTGCCAAAGTTGTTTTCAGATTTTCAACTTTGCGAGCTTGCCTTAATTTTGCCTAAGTCGCCCTTTTCGGGTTTTCAACTTAGCAGGCTTCATCATTTTTATTTTTATTTTTATTTTTTTTTCTCTTTTCCTCTGACCTTCTAGAATTACTGTCTGATCATGTTCTACTACCTTCCTTGACTTTTCACACGGTACGTAGGAGGACTTTTATAGGTAGACTTGGGACTAGGCATAAAATGAAAGGGATTTTGAGGCTCAAAAACCCAAATGCCCCTTGTGTGGCATTTCATTTAAACTTTTCTTGAATTTTCTTCCCCATTTCTTTTGAATTTTTCTTTTTAGATTTTTTTTTCATCGGGGAATCTATTTTTTATTTTGGTGTGGTCGGGCCTGAAGTAACTTCTCAGGTTGCCTACGTACCCCAAATTTTTGGGATCAGACCAAAACGTAGTTCGGATTTTTCCCTCCCCTAGGTTTGGTGATCAGGCTAAGAAATAAAAGGCACAATTTTTCTCAGGCTACAAAGGGGTTGAGAAAGGAGATAAAGAATTAGGTAATAGGAAAATTGATTCGACCAAAAATGGCCTCCTTAAATGTAGTACCGTTTGATTTGGTCAAGGTTGGTTGGTTCTAGTAACTCAATTCCATCATGATCTTGAAGCCTGACAGCTTTTCCTGGTAGTATCTCCTTGATGATGTACGGACCTCCCCAATTTGGTTTGAACTTCCCTCTAGGGTCAAAGATAGGTGTCCGATTCTCTTTGAGTACTAAATCCCCGACCTGTAAGTGACGAACCTTGATCTTTTTATCAAATGCACGGGCAACTCTTCTTTGATAAGCTTGCACGTGATACAAAGCTCTCAGTCGTTTTTCTTTAATCAAATTCAATTCTTCATACCGCTGGCGAACCCAATCTGTTTCTGACAACTGACTTTCCAACAAGACCCTCAGAGATGGAATTTCCATTTCAACTGGCAAGACTGCTTCCATGCCATACACTAAGGAGTAGGGAGTAGCTCCAGTAGAGGATCGAATTGACGTTCGATATGCCCATAGTTCAAATGGCAGTTTTTCAGACCAATCTCGATGTGATTGACACATTTTTCTAATGATTGTCTTAAGATTCTTATTAGCTGCTTCGACTGCTCCATTAGTCTGAGGGCGGTAAGGAGATGATTTGTGGTGTGAGATTTTGAATTGAACACAAAGTAATAACCTCAGCTTGAAATGTGACCCGTTATCAGAAATCAGTTCTGAAGGTACCCTGTATCGGCTGATGATGTTCGTTTGGATAAATTTTGCAACTCGAGACGCAGTGAGAACAGCATAAGAGGTAGCTTCGACCCACTTAGTAAAATAATCGATAGCAACCAAATATATTCATGTCCATTTGATGCTTTAGGCGATATTTTACCAATAATGTCGATTCCCCAAACTGAGAATGGCCATGGTGAAGTTAGACCAACTAATCGAGAAGGTGGTACATGTATGAGATTTGCATGTATTGGCATTTGTGCAGGTCTTGACCATGTGATGACAATCTGTTCCATCGTAGGCCAATAGTACCCTTGTCTAATAATTTTCTTAGCTAACATTTTCCCACTCATGTGAGGGCCGCATTCTCCTGAATGTAGTTCAACCATTATCTGTTCAGTTTGATCTTCATCGACGCACGACAAATGAATCCCATCATAAGACCTTTTGTACAAACTTCCTGCGCACAGGATGAATTGAGATGCTAATCTTAAAAGGGTTTGTCGTTCCTTCCTCGATGCTTCTTCTGGAAATTCTTGTTTTTCCAACACCTTTTTAATGTCTGTGTACCACGGCTTTCCATCAGGTAGTCGAGTAGCAATACTGATCTGACAGCAATATGCAGGTTTGTCTTTGACTTCAACAGTGATCGGCCTCAATTCCATGCCAGGGGCATGGATCATTGAAGATAGAGTGGTTAACGAGTCAGCAAATCTATTATCTTCCCTTGACACGTGTTGAAAAAGAATAACTTCAAACTTACTCACTAAGTTTAACAAATATTCATGATAAGGCTTCAGCTTTTCATCCCTAGTCTTCCATTCTTCCAATGACTGGTGTATGACTAAGGCTGAATCCCCAAAAACTTCGATTTCTGTAATGCCCAGATTCAAAGCAGCTTCAAGTCCAGCGATGCATGCTTCATATTCGGCTGTGTTATTGGTATTAGAGAAGGCTAA
>NW_028237547.1:0-18312 GCF_017979445.1 Akebia trifoliata
GTTGGATTGTCAATGTGGGCCCAACAACTCTTTTTAAGATTTGAAATTTTAAAAAAATAAATATGTGGGCAACGAGCAAGAGAGAGAAGCTCTCTTTATTGTTCATACCATTGCGCCACATGTCAAACGTTTGTTGGGCTAGGAGCCAACTTGTAATGGGGCGTGCGCCAAAGAATTTAGCATTTCTCTTTTTTTTTGTTAAAATCAAAATTTGAATTTTTTTTTAGCACTTCAAGTGCCGATTTGATAATTATAAAAAATGTATTACTTTTTTTATAAGTTTTTTTTTTTTTTTAAATTTTCATAATTCCCCTATTGTAAATCATGTATATAATATTTTATTTAAATAAGTTTCAATTTACCTGAATCAAAACTGAACCCGAAATTTTCAGTTCGGTTTTGGGTCTTCCCTTTGGAACAAAACCCGAACCCAAAATTTTTGATCCGGTTTCAGCCATACTCCGACTGAATCCGAGAATTCGGTTCGGTTCTACTCGAGTGTACATTCCTAGGCGTGAGGACCCATGTCATAAAATTCAAATTTGTAGAATTAATTTGTCACTTAACATACATTGGAGTGGATTTGACCTCATCAATTTGAGACATCAAAAGCATGATCTGATGACATAGGGTTATGAAAGAAAAAATTATAAGTACTTTTTAAAAATAATATACAAAGTAAAGAGTTAATTTTCACCGTTGAATTTTAATTGTAAATTTGGGAGTTCGATAGCCATCAATTTTCAATATCAATGATCAAGCTCAAAATTTTATGTTTTTAAGAATGTTTTGTTTTTAATTTAATTTTTTCGGTGAAACCTAATTGGCTATGTTGTTCGATTTCTAATCTGATAATCCATGTGCACCCACAGCCCTTAGTAAGATTTTAAGACTTACTGATATAGTCATAGTAGTATGATTCATAAGGTAAGGTTTGTTCGAGTAACAAACATGATAAGGGAGTTTTTGTAATAAAATTGCAACAGATAGGTCTGCTCGGCAAATCTTATAATAATAAAGAGAGCTGCTATTGGAATCGCAACTTTAACTTATTGAGAAGAAGTCAAATTGGGGAGCCAATAGAAACTCTTTATTTTTTCAACAATATTTTTTTTTTTGGGTGGGCGGTGTGTTGTTTGGGATTTTATATGAGCCTATCACAATTGTAACAACTACTGAAATTGTTTGCAGAGTGTTATAATGTTGAGATTATAATCAGAGCCAAATCTTTTGAATGCTTTAAAAGTGTGTTATAGTCTTTAATAGTAGTGTGATTAATACTTTGGGGAATTGGGATGTGATAAGTAAAAGTTGGGGTGCCAATAGCAGTTCTCATAAAGTCGAGTCAGCTAGAAACTCTGCCGATTTTTGAAAACACCCTTTCTCTAACCTAGCTCATACGTGACGGGCAGAAAACCATAGATTTTCTACAAATTAGTAACGATTTTCTAGAAATTCTGTTGGAGCAAACCCACATATTTGAAGTATAAAATCAGCAAGAATCCATAAACAATCACACAAAGATATACATGGTTCGGTCAGAATTGACTTATGTCCACAGGCATAAACGACAATTTCACTAAATTAACCAATCGAAAAATCAGGTTGGATCACGACCCAAACCAAATGGGTTCAAAATTAATTAGGTCATACGGGTTGTTAACGGATCATCAAGAATCAGGGTTGAATTCATGAGAACTCTCCAACATCAGGAATAAAAAGACATAACTCAATAGATTCATTATGAGAATCACTAGGAATATCTTCCCATCTCAGTCTCACGTATGAGGCTAAGCTTCAAACACAACGTGAAAAAAGCCCAAATTCGATGGTCCAAAGCGTCAAATTTGATAAAATTCAACGGACTTTGATGGACTAAGGCGTCAAATTTTTCATTGTCGAATATATATTTTTTTGATGACTTGAATTTGTCAAATTAATGGAGGATGGGAGAAATTTGACAGCTTTAAGACGTCAAATATGGAGAACATAACAAAATTTGACGGCTCTTGACTGTCGAAATTCGATTTTTATAATTCTTGGGCCTTGGCCCGTCGAATTTACCTGTAGAAATTTTAAATTTTCATGTAGTGAAACATCGTTTTGAGGTTAGTAAATCGTAGTATTATAGGTGAAATTGAATGGTTGAATGCCTCTGAGGAGTTGCTTTTGCCATTCTTCCAATAAGCACTTAAATCTAAAAATAAAATAATAAGGTAGATATGTAGTGATTGGGAAACATTCTTTTCCATTCCTTTTCTTAATGTGTCTGCTAGTACTACATTATTTTCCATTTCTTTTCTTAATATGCTTCCTACTACTTTTTTTCGGATCTCATCTAAAGGAACTTCATACTGGACTTCATGAACTAGAAGTTGCTGCGATTCATAATTGATTCTGGACTTCATTTTTGCTTCACAGAAGTGGCCATGGATTGTCTTTCATTTGTAACTGAAGTGGGGAAAGCTACTCTGGGATCCCATTAAAGGTGTAATCAATGATCTAGTCTCTTACCGGACCAATATTGAAAACTTTGGAAACCAAGTGGCAGATTAAAAGCAACAAAGAAGAAAGATGTTGAGAATCAGGTGGAAGAATCTCAATGGAATTTAAAAGAACCCACTGAAGAAGTACGACGTTGGCTAGAAAGGGTGAATGAGATTGAAGAAACTGCACGAAAAATACAAACAGAAGCTGATGAGGACAAGAGGTGGCTCAAGGGATTGTGTCCCGATTGGATCTCTAGTTATAATGTGAGTAAAGAGGCAGCACAAATGGAAGTGATCATTAAGGAACAGCTACAAAAGGAAAATTTTAGTACGGTGCCGCGACCTCTTCCTAGTGTCATACCAAAATATGGCAATTATGTAACGGGTCTTGAACCCATAGAACAGGCAAAGGATCAGCTAATGAAGTTACTGGATGAAGAAAATATTAGAGCCATAGGGGTGTACGGAATGGGGGGAGTGGGTAAAACTACTCTAATGAAAATACTAAACAATGAACTTGAAGAAAAGAAAACCTTTGCGAAGGTGATATTTGTAACTGTATCCAGCAAACCAGACTGGAATGGAATTCAAGATCAGATTGCTAAGAGGCTGGGCTTGACGCTTACGGGTGAGGATAGTGATAGGGCTTACTATTTGTTACAGGGGTTGAGCTGGAGAAAACAGTTCTTATTATATTGGACGATGTGTGGGAGGAATTCGACAAATTCCAAGTGGGTATCCCTAGTAAAACAGAACATAAGGGTTGCAAAATTGTCATGACCTCTCGAAAGAAAAGTGTTTGCACCAAAATGTATACAGACAGGGACATTCAAATGGAATTATTGTCTGATGAGGACTCGTGGGCTCTCTTCAAAGAGAAAGCAGGAGAAGTAGTTGACTCTCCCACATTGCAACATGATGCGAGATGGTCATGAGAGAGTGCAAAGGATTGCCATTGGCAATTGTGACAGTGGGATTGTCATTGAGAATGATTGATAATAAAATTATATGGAGAGAAGCACTGAGGAAATTACAAAGTTCAGTACCGACTGAACTGGAAGAGCTTGAGTACGGGCCAGTGATTTCATCTTTACGATTTAGTTATGACTTTCTAAAAGGGGATCCGTTTATCAGGTTATACTTTTGTTTTGTTGTTTGTTCCCTGAAGATCAAAGCATCGATTTGAAAAAGCTATTTTTGTACGGTTTTGGGGAAGATTTCTTTAAAGTGGTTAGAACATTGGAAGAAGCATCAAATAAAGGAATATTTTTTGCCCATAGACTAAAAGATTCTGGCTTGTTATTGGATGGTGATAATGAACAGGAGGAGGTGAAAATGCATGATGTTGTAAGAGATGCTGCCATGTGTTTTGCAAAGAAAGACGGGCATGGTTTTTTTGTAATGGCTGGACTACGGTTAAAAGAGTGGCCAGAGTTTGAAGACAAGGAAGAATATAAGAGAATTTCACTGATGGACAATGACATTAGGGTGCTCCCTGAAGGGTTAAAATGTCCCGAACTCCAAACTTTGTTATTACAGGGAAATACACATCTGAAAGATATCCCAGCCGATTTCTTCACATGGATGCCCTCTCTTCGAGTTCTGGATCTAAGCTATACTAAGATTACATCCTTGCCACTATCGTTTTCGTGCCTCACAAACCTAAGGACATTATGTATGGAAGATTGCTGCATGTTACAAGATGTATCTCTACTTGGAGGACTGGAACAACTTGAAATACTTAACCTGCAAAACTGTTTTGGTATCCGCGAGTTGCCATATGAATTTTGCCGACTTACCAATTTGAAGTTTTTTAAATCTGACAACGATGCCATGGCTTGCAAGGATACCGTTCGGGGTGATATCAAAATTAACTCGTTTAGAAGTACTGAAGATGAGTAATGGATTTTGTAGTTGGGATGATATTGATGAAGAAAATGTTACCGGGAAAATAGCTAGCTTTGCTGAGATAGCCTCGTTAAATCGTTTGACAGAACTAGAAGTGTTTTGTAAGAGAGAGGAATGTTTATTTCAAGATATGGAAGGCGGCCCTTGGAGAAAATTAAATAGATTTGACATGGAAGTGGGAGAATTATATGTGCACCCTCGTACTGATGACGTGAGAAATAAAATGCAGGTTGGTATTTCGAGTCCAAATTTGGCGAATTGGGTTAAGGTACTGTTGGAAAGAACAGAGGAGGTACAGTTACATGAATGCAAGGATGTTGAAAGTCTTGAACAGTTGGATGTAAATCTTGTAGGTTCCAATTGTTTGGTACATCTTTCTCTTAGAGAGTGTCACCAAATGGAATATGTCATTAACTTTGAAAAGAAGAACGTTCGTGCTGCATTTGCTAACCTCCAGAAATTGTACCTCTGGGAAATGCCAAAGCTGAAGAAGCTATGCCATGGGGCTGTTCCATCTCGTCATGATGATAAAGGAATGGAGAGACTAATAAAATTACAAAGTACTCCTCTTCCTCCTCCAACAAGTTTCACAAATTTGCAAGAGTTGGACATCTCTCACTGCCGCAAGTTGAAGAATCTCTTCACATTGAATTTAGCAGGAGGGCTCCATAAACTTCGTTCTTTAGAAGTGTCGCACTGCAAGAGCATGAAAGAGCTAATTTCAAAGGATGACGAGAAAGAGGAAGAAGAGATTAAAGAAGAAGAAGAAGAAGAGTTGAAGATGTGCAAGAGTTTATTTCCTCAGTTATTGATACTGGATTTATATAATCTACAAGACCTAACATGCTTCTACTCAGGAGGAGGAGGAAGAGGAGGGTCAGGGAACATGCTTTTTGATTTTCCTTCTTTGGAAATCATTGACATTCAACACTGCCCAAAACTGAAGAGACTCCCCTTTGGCCCTCATACCGCACCTCATTTGGAAGAATTCTGGTGTGGAGAAAAATGGTTAAAAGGGTTAGTAGAGGGGCGGATGAGGACGACGACTCAGATAGCATCAGATCAAGACTACAATCTATTTGCAGGTACGACCTCTAATACTATCTATCATATATTAACAATCTCAAGTTTTGTTTTTTTTTTCACCTCTTGTCTCTTTCTCCACCTTACAAAAGTCTTGAAAACAAATGAAGAACTCGTGTTGGAGGTCGAGGAGGAGGAATCAAGTGAAGAAGTCGAGACGGAGGAATCAAGTGAAGAAGTTGAGTCGGAGGTTGAGGAGGAATCAAGTGAAGAAGTCGAGGAATGAAGAGGAGGAAGAGGTTGAAAACAAATGAGATTGGTTTTTCTCTCAGGTAAAATATTTTCTTTTCTTTTCTTTTCTTTTTCACAAGTCTGACCTGGTATGTGCACATAACCATAGATTTGTTTCCTCGCGATACGAGAAAAACCATCAACGGTTATGTATGCATGTCTACTCCAGAATTGTGAGAATCACAGAAAATCCTGTGTCACCCCAGCACTGTTCTGTATAGGATAAAATGGTAGCTAGTTTTTATCTATCAGTTATTTTGCTTCAACACATGCAGGGTTCTCTTCTCCTTGGTTTTCATCATAGTTTTAAAACTCATCTAATCAACTCGAAACTCGTCTGAGTCGACTCCACTCGATTGGTCTTTGAGGTGACTAGGATACAAAACTCAATAGATGTTCAAATCAAGTTGAGTTTTCGAATTTTAAAACTATGGTTTTAATCTGGATAAAAGTTAGGAAAAATATACCCTAAAATTAATTATCCTATTATTTATGTTTTTTTATTTAGTAAAAAGTTGTTTCTATTGATTTTGTGGTAATAACATTGATATTATCCTACAGAGCTTTTCACCAAAAACTGCTTGTGAAGTCACAATTTCTTTACAGGTTTAAGTATGAAGGAGGGGTTAATTTTTTTGATTGCATGTCCGTGACATTATCACACATAAACTTCACCATCTCGCCAAGATGGCACCTTAAAACATGTCTTATTGCCCTCCAGAGGATCAAACAAAAATCAATCATAATTCAGTCACTTTCTATTTTAAACAAAAAAAAATTGATACTTTCCATCAAAAAGTTTCCCACAAAAAATGACTATAAAACTTTTTAATATAAAATTATTCATTTTCTACTATTTAGTCACCTTGGATTCACCCAACCACACTACATGCTAATGTTGATTCCTTTTGTTTGCCGAGCTAATTGGACCTAAAACCAACTCCATTGTGCCTTGAACACTCTGTCTCACAGCATAAGCAACACAACCCTTTGGAGCTCAATGGATTGCAAGCTGATACAATGATTTCGGTGGCTGCCCTTTCTTTGGCATCTGTAGAATGCAATATATTTTAGCAAACCATGCACTCTTAGCTCTACAACAAAGCATTTAAATAATTTATCTGTTAATATTTTGTATGAAAAACTGCTTGTTATATTTGTGGCTTGTATTATGTTAGTGGTATTATATTGGCAGAATGGACCGTGTCTATGGACTATAATTAAATTCATAATCCACTTGTTTTAGGATTTCTATGAGGGATTTTAGTTTTTTTTTATTATAAATAAATGTGATTGAAATATTGTAACTCTGGATTTCATGGAAATAGTGAAAGGATATCATCACCCCTTGTGGACGTAGGCAATCTTGCCGAACCACGTAAATTTTGTGTCGTGCTCTCTCTTATTTCTGATTTTGTGTATCTTTTTTTCTCTTTATTATCATTGTTTCTCGCACTCAATTTTGTACACTATTCACGTGTTATTAGTCTGATGGACTACTACAACTACCCATATGTACTTTTTGTGCAAGGATATTCACTGATTTTCCATATTATCAACTTGATGATGATTGATTGTGGACATCTACCTCCTCAATGTTTCCTGTATGTAAATAAAATTAACATCCTGTTTATGTACACTATCATTTAGCCTGTTGTGTCACTGATTTCCTGGGTTTTGGTCCAATTTCTTTTTTAGTTGCAGTATACCAATCTTTTTTCCTAGAATCTCTGATTCCTAAGACACTTTGTGGAATTGTTCTTCCCAGATAGAATTCGTTATCCTCGACATTTGGAGTTATTCTCTTTTTTATTTTATTGTTTTGGCAACTCTCTAGGTTTTGTTGCTATTTTCGCAGATTGGTCAACATCGGCATAGAAAATTTTCAAGTTAGAATTTATGGGAAGAGAAGCATCTATCATTTTTCATACAAATAGTAGAAGATATATTTGCCTTTCAAATACATTTTTTCCTAATCTCCTTTCTGTCCTTCAGTTTTGTGTAATGGATGTACATGCGAGGTCACATTTTTTTAGTGCCCTTTCTTCTCTAGTGACCATTTCACTGATTCCTAAGCTTAGTAAAATAAAATGTACAACATCAATGTCGGGGCGAGCTCCGAGTTGGGCTAGGTTCGGGATAACTAATAATAATCGGGGCAAGGTCGGGTTTAGCTAAACCTGCTCCGTTGTTATCCCTAATTTTTAGGTAAATACTTAGATCTATTTGCCAACCCTTCTTATATTATTTAAATTAAATTAGACTTGCCCTTTATGTTTTAAAATTGATGACATGCCCCCTTTGAATCCTCAAATTGCAAAATCACTCATTTAGCTAATTTTCCCTTCAAACCAGTTATCTTCAACCTTAGTGCGAAGCTTAAGATCTTATCTTCTTCAACTTTGGTCTTATGTGGGAGATTAATAGGATTTTTTTTTTTTTCTAACTATGCAAAGGGGTCCCTAAGGGCACACGTTAAAGGTACATTTTAAATACACCTTGTAAATAAGTATTTGAGAGGTTTTTTTTTTTTTTTTAAGGAATTTTTATAAATTAAAATAAAATTTTGAGGTGATAAGCATTTGAAGAATTTTTATAGGAAAAAAAATTTTGAGGGCATTTTTAATAGACAAAAATAAATTTTGGAGGTGTATTTTAATTTTTAATGCATCATTACATGTACCCTTATGGGCTACGGCACATGTTAACAAACCCCATATTGATTAAGTGTTGATGACTTCTTTTCCTCAGTCTTGCATGACAGACTTCAATAAATTGACAGTCTCATAAGGACACACCAAAATTTTCCCTTTCTAATTGTGCGAGCACTTGTGAAATTGGGGAAAATTATTTAATGCATCATGTCTGAGGGAACCCCTCACTTTTGGGAGATGGCTCCATGCTTCAACAGGGATTACGATCCATTCGGACAATTTACAATGGTAAATGACGAATAAAGAACAATATACTCATAATTTTAAATATTTAAATGTAATTTCTTTACCTATTTCAAACTATTTGAGATGATGCATTTTGAATATTTTAAGAAGATCTATTCAACGTTGAACACAAAAATTCAACAACAAAGAAAAAAAAACACAAAAAAATTAATTAAAAATATGAAATACAATTAGATTACTAATTTAAAATTTCCAAAATAATTATAAAAAATTTAATCGCACATCATGCAAATTTTGTAATTCGTGTGCTGCTACCTACTAGTTATATATAAACAGTTCAGAATTTCTCATTTCAATTCCAATACTGAAATAAGTAAAGCAAATTTAGGATAATCAGATGTAAATCAACAAAACAGAGCATTATCTTTTAATTGTTGAATCACTTTTATTGAGACCACAAAAAATTGATGGGTTATATCTTCTATTCTTGTAAATAGAGAGTTGTGGATTCAACCCGGATTTTTTTATGATACGTTAACGACCCATATGACCTGTTTAATTGGTAATGTGTGGGGTTTCCAACACATTTGATTTGGATTTAGATTCAACTGATTTACCCTCTTTGTAACCCTAAGTATATAAAGGTAAAAGATGAAACCCTAAGTGAATTAGAGAGATATACGAAAGGCAGAGATTGTAACCTAGTTCTTTGATTATCATAGTGAAATCGCCGTTTTTGCCCGTAGACGTAGGTTAATGTTTTGACCGAATCACGTATATCTTGTGTTTTTGTTGATTTATCTGAGGGTTCTGTCTAACAAAAATGTTCATTCACTGCTGGACAGATCCTGAGTTTGATGTCTGGTACAAATAGAAATAACAGTTTTATAGATAATTTCTAATGACTAAATTACTCTTAGTGAAGGCTAAAACAGCAAAAACAAAGCGAATCAATAGTATATCATTGTATCATGTACTTATATTACAATATCAATAAACCATATAATCTTCATAGTGATGTTGGTTTTGAAGGGAAATGATTTGCGCCAACATGAACCAGTGATCTTCAGTCAGGTTTTTTCAAGTTCAAACAGTTGTCGGCAGCTTGGTTAAACAGCTCCTGAACCTGCTTCAATTCCTCCTTTGCAAACACCAACAATTGTTAGTTGGACATCAGTACCCAGCATCAGAAGTAAATCATAGATTTCCTAAAAAGTCAGAGAAAACCCCAACCCCCCAAAAAATAAGAATTTTCTAAGCAGAAAAGGGTAGAGAAGTGACCTGCAGCCTCCAGCTGCCTATGGAGTTCTTGTCCTATTGCATCATTTTCTGCCTGGAGAGTAAATTGAGTAAGATAACTAACTGAAAGTCAAGAAAAATGACACTAGTAGCAGTAAATTCGTCAAAACGATACCTGAAGTTCTGCAATCTGTTTCAATTGGGATTCCTCGCCACCCTCTGACACTGGAAGTGCCGCAACCAATACATCAAACTGCAGAGGTAAAAGAGGTTTAATAGCATACAAGGTTTAAAATCTGTCTGGTTTGGCATCTTGGCTAGTTCATAGTACAAGACGGAACGAAATAACAATGAGTTTCAATAATAATTGATTTATTATATAAAATTGTCTTAATGCTTAATATAACTATGATGTCCAGTGAAAGAATATTAGATTTGATAACACGTGTCTTAATGCTTACAAAAAGTCCTTTTGACCGTTTCAATTAACTTTTTTTTTGGTATTGTACAAATCAAAATTGCAGAAAGAGAAGTCCTTAAAACACTAAGATTGGATTGGGCATGATCTTGACCTTGAACAAATAGCAAAGCCCATTAGTTGATGGGTGTGATAGAAAAATTAATCCTACCTTAAGTCCATAACCACAAGTGACAAGGCCCTAAAGACGAACATCATTCTCAGTTAATCAAACGCGAAGACCGGAGAGGGAAAAAAAAATATGAAGTCTCTATAGAAGAACAAATACAGCGAACTGTTCTCCAGATTTCTCATTCGATCAAGCATGAAGCTTGAAAATAAGAAAAGATATTGAGTCTATGGAACAATACAAACTGCAAGCACTTCTCCATAGAAGCAAGGCCTCAATTCTCATGAGACACATAACGTTTGCACTTTTGCCAAGTTTTGTATGTTCTCTCAGAGGTTTTGCAGGCAGTTTCGATTTAAGTGTGTAAATAGGACAAAAATTCTACCGAATACAGAAGGAAGGAAATGAATTTGAGGAGGCATGAATATGAAGCCTCTATTTTATACTTAATGGGTAAAGATATCTTATTATTTTCCATAGTGGTGGCAGATATTGAATAAGAAATCCTGACCATTTTGGGTAGTGATGGCAGATGTTTGACCGTCTTTTCTACAAGGTCTTCCTAATTCTTAGTGAATCATGTACTGGCAGATGTGAGGAGTTACCACTTTCATCATCAAGAATAGATATTCAAGAGCATATCTGTTTTTAACAGGATCCTTTTGAAATGTAAATCTTATATATTTGTAAGGGGGAAAAAACTATCAGAAAGAGAATTAAAGTATCCACCAAATCGATTGCAAGGAATGCCCACCATCATCATCAGCATGACACACACATAGAGATTGGGACACAACACTAGATGGATCTTACCTAGAAGAGCTCCAAGAACAAAAGTTGGCCCAACCAGATGATACTAATTCTTAGTATCCTATCATTTTCTTTTGGGAGTCTAAAGAATATTGAAAAATGTTTAGGAAGCATCTTCAAAAGACAATGGCGAAGGCCACTGAATCTGGATAATTTTTCTTAAGATTACCCACATGAGACCTATCAAGTGATCTTTATTAGTGGAGATATTATTAATGCTTTAAAAGGCTTGGATAAAATTTTAATTATTTATTAGTCATCAATGTTCAAAGTCTCCTGAAGTAGAAACATTTTCCACACCTGCTTTGCAGCCTTAACCATGCACCACGGCCTTGGGTTGCTCTGCAATGTTGACTGTGCTATCCGAGGGATTAGCAGGTGGCTCTGGATAGTTTGGAGAAAGCCTGACGGGTGGAGCATCTCTTTGCAAAGTCACAAAAGTATTGAAGGCAAGTGATGCAATTGTATTCACTTGTTTTTGTAGCTGAGAGATGATGTCCATCTTATAAACTTGGCTTCAAAACTCTCAGATGAATATTAAAACATACGATCAGAATAAATAATTCAATATATATAGAGTTCTTGTGATATTAAGAATACAACAGAAGTGCAAAAATGACTTACAATTTTATTGATGAATCTCAATACATTAGTATCTGTAAATGCACAACCGTCCATGTATATATCAGATAAAAAGAGAGATTGTAGCGTAAATTAGTCTAATATTTTTGACTAATTGGGCAATGGGTCTAAGGATAGCATGCAAATTGAGATGATGAAGAAAAAATATAAAATAATACTATAATTATTGAGACATACACAACTTGTAAATGCATCGATTAATTTGATTTATGTGTAATGGACGTAATATTTCATTTTGATTTAAATGGAAATTTGGGTAAGTTTCAACGTCATGGAAAATTCATCAAGTCAGCAACTTTATGTCATTGTTCACACAGTTACATAATGAAAATTTTCTTTCGTACCTCCAGATAATGAAAATCCAGAGAAACCAAGCTCAATTTCAACTGGGAATCAAGTACAAGTAAAAACATAAAGAAGAAGAATCTGAACCATGAAACTTACAAGGGGGAGTGGGCCACAATGATAATGCATCTTTCATGAAAAACCCTAATCCGAGCTTTCCTCAGTCAATGTACCAATTATATCCAGAAACAAAACGCAGAAATGAGAGAAACCCTAATTAAAGAAATACCTTAAACTCTAAAAACCGACCGATGTTCGTTGTTGTTCTTTCATTGATGTGTGGACTGAGTCATTCGATTCAGATTGTTGTAACATCGAATCAATTACAGAGTTCTCAATGAATGTTCCACTGAGCTTCTTCTTCTTATTCTAATAATATTTTCTTAAAATAAAAAAACTAATAAGAAAAGAGAAATCAGAGTCATATATGAGAAATCTTTCTACGCTCTCGCTCAAGACAAAATTTATATTGCCACACTGAATTTTCTGTTTTATTTTTCAAACACCCTGAATTTTAACTTATGAATCAGAAACGTATGCAAAACATAATTCTCTTTGAACCCTCTAAAACCCTAGGTTTAAAAACCAAAATCGAAACCCTAATACCCTATCGATGATGTTAAAGTAACCATTATATATAAAAATAAAATAAAAACAAATCATATTCCCTCTCTCTCTCTCTCTCTCTTTGTACACTTTTTGATGATATGTGTATGGATTTGTTCAAGATTTCGGAGAAGAATGGATTAACACCAGAGGTTGAAGAGTTCGAAAGAAGAATGGTTTAACCCTAGAGGTTGCAGAGTTTGAGGATAACGAATCTTTGGTTGGAGGTTGAAGATGAGAGCATTAAGAGAGAGAGAGCTTATCTGCTAGTTTGATGCAGTTCATTCATGGAGGAGAAAAGAGTATCAAACACACACAAATCAGCAACTTAAGCGCGAGTTAACAACTCGCACAATAAACACTAAAATATCCAGATTTTAACGTTCAAACAGACACAAATAATGAGAGAGTTGCTATTGGCACACCAACCTTTACTTGGTAAACCCCAAATTAAAAAAAAAAAAAAATTCAATTGCTTTGATCAAGTAAGAGTTGGAGTTCCAATCATGGTTTTAAAACTCATTTTGACCGTCTCATATCGTTCGTAAAGGAGACCGAGTTGTCTCATTCAACAATGAGACAAATGAGCCATGGTATTAAATCTTGTCCGATATGTTTGACTTGTCCATCCGTCTTGTATGAGTCGTCTCAATCTCAGACGAGATTAAAAACCGTGGTTCCAATATAAATTCTATTTTTCTTTTTGTTGTTTAGATTTTTATTTGTTAGATTAAGAGACTTTTATGAGTCTAATTCTAATTGTAAATAACTGTTGAAGTTGTTTGAATGTGTTTCAATGCTTTGTAACGTTGAAATAATATATATTTTTTTGCTAGGCAAACAAGAGGGCAAGTGATAAGCGTGAAAGTGGGTTCAACATGTTTTGAACCTAAGTGTTGGGATCAACATTCCACACGTCTTACCGACTTAATTAATGTTGAAATGTTTGAATGTTGAGTTTTTATCTTTTAATTAGATTGATAAACAATTTAAGAAATTGGAATGTAATAACTAAAAGTTGGGGTGCCAATATAATCTCTCTAAAAGTACAAAAATGGAGAGATTCACCTAGGAGTAACCCCTCATGGTATGTGATAGGTGTGCTATAACAAAAAATTTAATATATTTCTTTTTATAATTTTAACATAATTTATTAATCGGATATGGGGGTGGATCTTTGGATGAAGGTTATAATTGTAATAATATTTCAATAATTAAACCAGTATTATCTTCTAATTGCAATAATCATCAATATTCTCACTATGATCATTATTTTTTTGGAAATAAATTATCATTATCTATTTACGAAAGAAAAATTAGTAATATTATTAATAGTGGTTGAAATAAGGTTTTTATTATTAGGTTTTCAACATTTTGAGAACATGATCCTATATTTTGGAAGTAGAAATTGAAGAAAGAACATCTTCCACAACACCAGAGCAAGCATTAGGAGAGGAAACAACTTCCCTAACAGGGGGATCCAATTAACCGAGGGGCAAACCAAAATGAATGATGTTTTCGTGAAGTGATTTTTTTTTTGGTGTTTTACCACCACTTTATTCAGCCCTCTCTGTGTCATCTTTTGGCCTCTTGTTTTCTCACTTTCTTTGTTTTAGCCTAGAAGTGCCTACTACTACACCACACCACACTTGGCTCTACACATTAAGAGAGCTAACCCATGTCTAGTGCCTGGCAGAGCTAAAGGGAGCTTCAATCGTTACTCCTTATCCCCAGTCAGCCCAGGCTAACAGGGCCTTACTTATTCAGGGGGGAGAGTGGGGCCTCGAGAGGCAATCAAGGTTAGTGGTCAGTAATTAGTAGGTGAAGGCATGTTTTCTTATTTTTGTCAATATTTGCTACTTTTATTGCCCTACTTTTATCAATGTCTGCTACTAGTATTGCAAAATATTAGGGGTTATCTGTGCTTTATGCTGGTGCTGCAAGCATAGGAAGACTGAATTTTCAAGCATTTTAGTTATCTATCGTTGGGAGCAAAATAATGGGATATTGCATTGTTTCTTCCCTCAATTAAAAAAAAACAACAAAAAATCATACAATTATCAAAACCACCAAAATATCTGGTGAATGTTACTAAATGGATCAATAGATCTCCACAGGTAACCCCAGTATTGACTGGGAACACAGAAAAATTCAAAGAAAAAAAAAAGCATCAAATATGAATTAAACTAGTTTTGAAATTGAGAGCTAAAATGCTCAAAGATTTCAAGACAGTTAATTTTGGTGTTATTCATGAGACTCTGAATCCGTCTCTCTAGGAACTGTCAGCAGTAATAAATTTCATCCGCTGTTTTAGTCCTCGAGGCTTGATTCTGGATGGATCATTTGATGCAGCCATTATCTATGTTTACTTCATAACCTTGTCAAGCTCCTATTGAATCTGTAATGTTGTTTGATTATAACCAATCTCTCTTAAGACTCCACTGGAGAAACAGCATCCTTGTTCTATGATTTTACAGTTGCATTAGATTCCTAGGTATAAGCTTCTGAGTCATATGGTGCAAATGGAACAGTATTTATCTTCAATACCTCTGCTGGTGGTGGATTGATCTTCAGCTCAGACTGCAAATCTCTTTGGGCAATCTCCGCGGCCTCACTTAATGGATTTTCATTCAAATGGGAACTCTCGTCTCGTAACATAGACTGCATATCTCGGGGTGTATCATGCTGACGGAGAGTCCGATTTTCTTGCAACATCTTGCTCAGCTCAACAATCAGTTGAGTGGTAACAGTTTGGGATGCTGCAGCTACAGGTGTGTGGTTGAGTTCCGCCACTTGGCCCTGATCAGGCTTAAGTTCGGACCCCACAACCTGTTTTTGAACCTGAGGTACCCGATCAGTAGTCTGATTTCCCTGAGAAATCACAAAGGATGGTTCAGCTTCATGATCCAACTTTGAATCTTTAGGTTCATCTACATCATTTGCAGATACTTTTGTTATAGAAGAATCTTCACTTACCTTCAACATCTCAGCCGACTTTACAGTTTGTCTATCAAGAATGCTAGCAGAGCTGTCTTTTCTAGCCTCTGCTTGGTGGAAGGTCTGAGCAGAAGATTGGGGAACACAATTGATGTCAATGGGTACTCCTTTCGAGGTCATAGGATGACTGGACTGAACCTGAGGGGATAATACTTGAGATACCTTTGGAGCAAGAGTAACCTCAATTCCTTGAAGAAACTTCGCATGTGGTTCATTCTTTCGTTCTAATTGGTGATCGGATCCATGGACCTGACTTGGTATGTTAATGAAGCCCTCATTTCTTTTAAACATTTTAACATTCGGTGCCACATCAATTGAACCAGTAATAGGAACAGATAACCCTGGTTTAAAAACAACACCCCTCATAATTTTGTTGATGTTGCCAACCCTAACTGTGAGCACATATCCAGCATCGAATGACTCCTCAAGGACACCAGAAACTGGCTGACCCACCATTGTTGCATTGTCTACAACAGTTGAATCAGTTTTCCTCGGCCGGTTTCTCTTTGCGATGTCAGATCTAGGTGTGACAGAAGCCTTCTCTCCACGAATCAGATTCTCATCCTTGCGAGGCCGACCACGTTTACGCTTCACAGGCAGGTTTCCCAATGAAGAACAGTTGGTATCTTGATTCAATTGGCTCATAACTCAGGAATTAATGTAAAACCCCTGGTTTTCTCACTAATCTTAAAGAGTATACTTACCTGCAAGAAAAAGCGTAGTCTTTGTTGACTTTCTAGCATCAAATTCATATCAAAACAATGCACGCAAACATGGTGAAAATTAATAATAGGTATATCTAAACATAGGGTTTCTAGCAAGTATACCCTGCTTATCTGAAATTTTTTGAGTTTATGCACAGAGGTAAAATGGTACTGCATCCCACTTATTTTCTACTTTGTGTCTCTACTTCAATGGCCCATTGATAACAGGCATTTTAATGTTTGTTCTCTACCAACAGAAAGTAACAAAAGTAGCAACACTTGTCTGCAGCGCTGCTTTCTTGGTGAATTCTAGTAGACTAGTGATGGATTCCTCTGGGTTCCTCACTCTCGCAAAGCTGCATTATACTACTGTCTTATTAAGTATAGCTGTTGCAAGTATCTTTTTTCTCTTTTTTGCTTCAATCTCAAAACATAATTCTACATTGAGGCAATTATTCATTTCTTCCCTCTGCCCCACACAGAGCAAAAAATTCGGTTCATGATATTTTGTCAAATTTAAAAGGTATCATTTCATTGTTTGTCGAGGTATGCCCTACGGTCTTTCCTGAATGTTCCCCCCGAGGAGGCTAGGGAGAAACGGTCCTTTTGGGAAGGGATAGGGAGGGGACACAAGTTACTGTTCCATTGTTTGTTATCTTTATATTTTTATTATTATTATTAAATAAAAGAAACAACCATTTTGTGTCCGCAAGGCATCTATTGTTAAAAACTAGGCATGCTATTATCTCCCTCGTAGGTATTAGCAAAGCAGTTTCCCAATGGTGACTGAGAAGACCCATCATGGCTAAAGCATGGCCAAAGGCCTTGGTCTGTAAGAATTACCTGCAGCACACATTTTCCTTTTTGGGATGGGTAAAGTGGTTGGTCTACTGGACAGACGATGTCAACGGAGCAGTACACTGTGCCCAACCAGGCTTAACCTTTTGTATATGGTGTGACTACAACTCTACTAAGGAAACCTGACTGTAATGGATTGAATCCATGACCTGCCACTTGGGTGGATATGCACCAACCATCTGCGATCAGATATACTTCAGCCCTAATATTAATTGTGGTTGTTTGAATTGAACATACCAGTTGGATGGTTATCAAAAAGAAAAAAAAAAAAAACACACCAGTTGGCTTCCTAGTAGCAGCTTTTATATATTAAAAAATATATATTCCAAAAAGGCTCCATAAAATAGAACAAATGGCCTATTTTATTTAGCATATTTTGAAGTAAGAAAACTAACCAAGCTATTCAAGAAGTGAAGTAATGCCAAGAGGCATAAAACATGTAGCAAATGCCTTCCTACTAGGATATGATAAACCAACTCTTAGATGGACAAACACATCCACGATTGTAACTTATATGATGATTCCAATCTCCTGTAAAGGAGGGAGCAAAAAATAACTCATCTTAGAGAAGGGATCAATTCCAATGTTCACACGTATAGATGCACATAAACACTCAAAATATAGGTATATTTGTATGTATACATAATAGTGCCAATTGTGTGTGCAACACCCACTTTTGAATTGTTTTTAGATGACAAAGTCATCGTTTGCACTTTATCCCAATTCAGAAAGCATTATTCTATTAATGATATTCCTTCATAGTTTATCTTACAACTTCCATCCATGTTATTTTCAGCCTTCCTCTAGCTTGTTTAGAACCTCAACTTGCATCAAAGAGCTCCTTCTTACTATTACCATTTGTCTTCTTTGCACATGCCCAAACCATCTCAAACAATTTACCCTTTTTTTATCT
>NW_028237548.1:0-18350 GCF_017979445.1 Akebia trifoliata
CAAACAACAAGACGCTCCGTCGGGGTGACCGTTCCCGTCGAAAACTCAAAATTTCTGACATTTTTTCAGATGCCCGTATCTCACTCTCCGTCACTCGAAAAATCCGTAATGCATACCCACTCCTCCGTACGGATGTTTGCTACGTCACCATCATCCCGGATTTCGTCCCGGAGGCCGTGATCCTTTCCGAAGAAGGTGATTTTTGTGGGGGTATACCTTTTTTTCAAAAAAGACACGTGCGATTTCAAATGGTCGTATCTCATGGTCCGTATTTCAGTTTTTAACGAAATCTATGCCAATCGTCCGTATCGAAAATTCCGACGTTGTCCAAGGAGAAAGATTCCAGTTTCGGATTGGCGCTCCTTGCCGAAAATGACAAACAACAAGATGCTGCCCGTCGGGGCGACCGTTCCCGTCGAAAACTTAAAATTTCTGACGTTTTTTCAGACGCCCGTATCTCACTCTCCTCGCTCACTCGAAAAATCCGTAATGCATACCCATACCCACTCCTCCGTACGGATGTTAGCTACGTCACCATCATCCCGATTTCATCCCGGAGGCCGTGATCTTTTCCGAAAAAGGTGATTTTTGTGGGGGTACACCTTTTTCACAAAAAGACACGTGCGATTTCAAATGGTCGTATCTCATGGTCTGTCTTTCAGTTTTTAACGAAATCCATGCCCAATCATCCGTATCGAAAATTGAGACGTTGTCCGAGGAGGAAGATTCCAGTTTCGGATTGGCGCTCCTTACCGAAAATGACAAATAACGAGACGCTCCGTCGGGGCGACCCTTCCCGTCGAAAACTCAAAATTTTGGACGTTTTTTTTAGATGCCCGTCTTACTCTTCACTTCCGCTCACTCGAAAAATCCGTAATGCATACCCACTCGTCCGTACGGATGTTAGCTACGTCACCATGTTCTCGGATTTTGTCCTGGAGGCCGTGATCCTTTCCGAAGAAGGTGATTTTTGTGGGGGTACACCTTTTTCACAAAAAGACACGTGCGATTTCAAATGGTCGTATCTCATGTTTCGTATTTCAGTTTTTAACGAAATCCATGCCCATTCGTCCGTATCGAAAATTCTGACGTTGTCCGAGGAGAAAGATTCCAGTTTCGAATTGGCGCTCCTTGCCGAAAATGACAAACAACGAGACGCTCCGTCGGGGTGACCGTTCCCGTCGAAAACTCAAAATTTCTGACGTTTTTTCAGACGCCCGTATCTCACTCTCCGTTCACTCGAAAAATCCGTAATGCATACCCACTCCTCCGTACGGATGTTAGCTACGTCACCATCATCCCGGATTTCGTCCCGGAGGTCGTGATCCTTTCCGAAGAAGGTGATTTTTGTGGGGGTATACCTTTTTCACAAAAAGACACGTGCGATTTCAAATGGTCGTATCTCATGGTCCGTTTTTCAGTTTTTAACGAAATCTATGCCCAATCGTCCATATCGAAAATTCTGACGTTATCCGAGTAGAAAGATTCCAGTTTCGGATTGGCGCTCCTTGCCGAAAATGACAAACAACGAGACGCTCCGTCGGGGCGACCGTTCCCGTCGAAAACTCAAAATTTCTGACATTTTTTCAGATGCCCGTATCTCACTCTCCGCTCACTCGAAAAATCCGTAATGCATACCCACTCGTCCGTACGGATGTTAGCTACGTCACCATGTTCCCGGATTTCGTCCCGGAGGCCGTGATCCTTTCCGAAGAAGGTGATTTTTGTGGGGGTACACCTTTTTCACAAAAAGACACGTGCGATTTCAAATGGTCGTATCTCATGGTCCGTATTTCAGTTTTTAATGAAATCCATGCCCAATCGTCCGTATCGAAAATTCCGACGTTGTTCGAGGAGAAAGATTCCAGCTTCGGATTGGCGCTCCTTGCTGAAAATGACAAACAACGAGACGCTCCGTCGGGGCGACCGTTCCCGTCGAAAACTCAAAATTTCTGACGTTTTTTCAGATGCCCGTATCTCACTTTCCGTTCACTCGAAAAATCCGTAATGCATACCCACTCGTCCGTACGGATGTTAGCTACGTAACCATGTTCCTAGATTTCATCCCGAAGGCCGTGATCCTTTCCGAAGAAGGTGATTTTTGTGGGGGTACACCTTTTTCACAGAAAGACACGTGCGATTTCAAATGGTCGTATCTAATGGTCCGTATTTCAGTTTTTAACGAAATCCATGCCCATTCGTCCGTATCGAAAATTCCGATGTCGTCCGAGGTGAAAGATTCCAGTTTCGAATTGGCGCTCCTTGCCGAAAATGACAAACAACGAGACGCTCCGTCTAGGCGACCGTTCCCGTCGAAAACTCAAAATTTCTGACGTTTTTTCAGACGCCCGTATCTCACTCTCCGCTCACTCGAAAAATCCGTAATGCATACCCACTCGTCCGTACGGATGTTAGCTACGTCACCATGTTCCCATATTTCGTTCCAGAGGCCGTGATCCTTTCCGAAGAAGGTGATTTTTGTGGGGGTACACCTTTTTCACAAAAAGACACGTACGATTTCAAATGGTCGTATCTCATGGTCCGTATTTCAGTTTTTAACGAAATCAATGCCCAATCGTCCGTATCGAAAATTCCAACGTTGTCCGAGGAGAAAGATTCCAGTTTCGGATTGGCGCTCCTTGCGAAAATGACAAAACAACGAGACGCTCCGTCGGGGCGACCGTTTCCCGTCGAAAACTCAAAATTTCTGACGTTTTTTCAGACGCCCTATCTCACTCTCCTCTCACCGAAAAATCCGTAATGCATACCCACTCGTCCGTACGGATGTTAGCTACGTCACCATGTTCCCGGATTTCATCCCGAAGGCCGTGATCCTTTCCGAAGAAGGTGATTTTTGTGGGGGTACACACCTTTTTCACAAAAAGACCGTGCGATTTCAAATGGTCGTATCTCATGGTCCGTTTTCAGTTTTTAACGAAATCTATGCCCATCGTCCGTATCGAAAATTCTGACGTTGTCCGAGGAGAAAGATTCCAGTTTCGGATTGGCGCTCCTTGCCGAAAATGACAAACAACGAGACGCTCCGTCGGGGCGACCGTTTCCCGTCGAAAACTCAAAATTTCTGACATTTTTTCAGATGCCCGTATCTCACTTTCCCACTTTCCGCTCACTCGAAAAATCCGTAATGCATACCCACTCGTCCGTACGGATGTTAGCTACGTCACCATGTTCCCGGATTTCGTCCCGGAGGCCGTGATCCTTTCCGAAGAAGGTGATTTTTGTGGGGGTACACCTTTTTCACAAAAAGACACGTGCGATTTCAAATGGTCGTATCTCATGGTCCGTATTTCAGTTTTTAACGAAATCCATGCCCAATCATCCGTATCGAAAATTCCGACGTTGTCCGAGGAGAAAGATTCCAGTTTCGGATTGGCGCTCCTTGCCGAAAATGACAAACAACGAGACGCTCCGTCGGGCGACCGTTCCCGTCGAAAACTCAAAATTTCTGACGTTTTTTTCAGACGCCCGTATCTCCTCACTTCTCCGTTCACTCGAAAAATCCGTAATGCATACCCACTCGTCCGTACGGATGTTAGCTACGTAACCATGTTCCCGGATTTCATCCCGGAGGCCGTGATCCTTTCCGAAGAAGGTGATTTTTGTGGGGGTACACCTTTTTCACAAAAAGACACGTGCGATTTCAAATGGTCGTATCTCATGGTCCGTATTTCAGTTTTTAACGAAATCCATGCCCAATCGTCCGTATCGAAAATTCCGACGTTGTCCGAGGAGAAAGATTCCAGTTTCGGATTGGCGCTCCTTGCCGAAAATGACAAACAACGAGACGCTCCGTCGGGGCGACCGTTCCCGTCGAAAACTCAAAATTTCTGACATTTTTTCAGACGCCCGTATCTCACTCTCCGCTCACTCGAAAAATCCGTAATGCATACCCACTCGTCCGTACGGATGTTAGCTACGTCACCATGTTCCCAGATTTCATCCCGGAGGCCGTGATCCTTTCCGAAGAAGGTGATTTTTGTGGGGGTACACCTTTTTCACAAAAAGACACGTGCGATTTCAAATGGTCGTATCTCATGGTCCGTATTTCAGTTTTTAACGAAATCCATGCCCAATCGTCCGTATCGAAATTCGACGTTGTCCAAGGAGAAGATTCCAGTTTCGAATTGGATTGCGCTCCTTGCCGAAAATGACAAACAACGAGACGCTCCGTCGGGGCGACCGTTCCCGTCGAAAACTCAAAATTTCTGACGTTTTTTCAGATGCCCGTATCTCACTTTCCGTTCACTCGAAAAATCCGTAATGCATACCCACTCGTCCGTACGGATGTTAGCTACGTAACCATGTTCCTAGATTTCATCCCGAAGGCCGTAATCCTTTCCGAAGAAGGTGATTTTTGTGGGGGTACACATTTTTCACAGAAAGACACGTGCGATTTCAAATGGTCGTATCTCATGGTCCGTATTTCAGTTTTTAACGAAATCCATGCCCATTCGTCCGTATCGAAAATTCCGATGTCATCCGAGGTGAAAGATTCCAGTTTCGAATTGGCGCTCCTTGCCGAAAATGACAAACAGCGAGACGCTCCGTCTGGGTGACCGTTCCCGTCGAAAACTCAAAATTTCTGACGTTTTTTCAGACGCCCGTATCTCACTCTCCGCTCACTCGAAAAATCCGTAATGCATACCCACTCGTCCGTACGGATGTTAGCTACGTCACCATGTTCCCATATTTCGTTCCGGAGGCCGTGATCCTTTCCGAAGAAGGTGATTTTTGTGGGGGTACACCTTTTTCACAAAAAGACACGTGCGATTTCAAATGGTCGTATCTCATGGTCCGTATTTCAGTTTTTAACGAAATCCATGCCCAATCGTCCGTATCGAAAATTCCGACGTTGTCCGAGGAGAAAGATTCCAGTTTCGGATTGGCGCTCCTTGCCGAAAATGACAAACAACGAGACGCTCCGTCGGGGCGACCGTTCCCGTCGAAAACTCAAAATTTCTGACGTTTTTTCAGACGCCCGTATCTCACTCTCCGCTCACTCGAAAAATCCGTAATGCATACCCACTCGTCCGTACGGATGTTAGCTATGTCACCATGTTCCCAGATTTCATTCCGAAGGCCGTGATCCTTTCCGAAGAAGGTGATTTTTGTGGGGGTACACCTTTTTCACAAAAAGACACGTGCGATTTCAAATGGTCGTATCTCATGGTCCGTATTTCAGTTTTTAACGAAATCCATGCCCAATCGTCCGTATCGAAAATTCAGACGTTGTCCGAGGTGAAAGATTCCAGTTTTGGATTGGCGCTCCTTGCCGAAAATGACAAACAACGAGACGCTCCGTCGGGACGACCGTTCCCGTCGAAAACTCAAAATTTCTGACGTTTTTTCAGACGCCCGTATCTCACTCTCCGCTCACTCGAAAAATCCGTAATGCATACCCACTCGTCCGTACGGATGTTAGCTACGTCACCATGTTCCCAGATTTCGTCCCGAAGGCCGTGATCCTTTCCGAAGAAGGTGATTTTTGTGGGGGTACACCTTTTTCACAAAAAGACACGTACGATTTCAAATGGTCGTATCTCATGGTCCGTATTTCAGTTTTTAACGAAATCCATGCCCAATCGTCCGTATCGAAAATTCCGACGTTGTCCGAGGAGAAAGATTCCAGTTTCGGATTGGCGCTCCTTGCCGAAAATGACAAACAACGAGACGCTCCGTCGGGGCGACCGTTCCCGTCAAAAACTCAAAATTTCTGACGTTTTTTCAGACGCCCGTATCTCACTCTCCGCTCACTCGAAAAATCCGTAATGCATACCCACTCGTCCGTACGGATGTTAGCTACGTCACCATGTTCCCAGATTTCGTCCCGGAGGCCGTGATCCTTTCCGAAGAAGGTGATTTTTGTGGGGGTACACCTTTTTCACAAAAAGACACGTGCGATTTCAAATGGTCGTATCTCATGGTCCGTATTTCAGTTTTTAACGAAATCCATGCCCAATCGTCCGTATCGAAAATTGAGACGTTGTCCGAGGAGAAAGATTCCAGTTTCGGATTGGCGCTCCTTGCCGAAAATGACAAACAACGAGACGCTCCGTCGGGGCGACCGTTCCCGTCGAAAACTCAAAATTTCTGACGTTTTTTCAGACGCCCGTATCTCACTCTCCGCTCACTCGAAAAATCCGTAATGCATACCCACTCGTCCGTACGGATGTTAGCTACGTCACCATGTTCCCGGATTTCGTCCCGGAGGCCGTGATCCTTTCCGAAGAAGGTGATTTTTGTGGGGGTACACCTTTTTCACAAAAAGACACGTGCGATTTCAAATGGTCGTATCTCATGGTCCGTATTTCAGTTTTTAACGAAATCCATGCCCAATCGTCCGTATCGAAATTCCGACGTTGTCCGAGGAGAAAGATTCCAGTTTCGGATTGGCGCTCCTTGCCGAAAATGACAAACAACGAGACGCTCCGTCGGGGAGACCGTTCCCGTCGAAAACTCAAAATTTCTGACGTTTTTTCAGACGCCCGTATCTCACTCTCCGTTCACTCGAAAAATCCGTAATGCATACCCACTCCTCCGTACGGATGTTTGCTACGTCACCATCATCCCGGATTTCGTCCCGGAGGCCGTGATCCTTTCCGAAGAAGGTGATTTTTGTGGGGGTATACCTTTTTCACAAAAAGACACGTGCGATTTCAAATGGTCGTATCTCATGGTCCGTATTTCAGTTTTTAACGAAATCTATGCCCAATCGTCCGTATCGAAAATTCCGACGTTGTCCAAGGAGAAAGATTCCAGTTTCGGATTGGCGCTCCTTGCCGAAAATGACAAACAACAAGATGCTCCGTCGGGGCGACCGTTCCCGTCGAAAACTTAAAATTTCTGACGTTTTTTCAGACGCCCGTATCTCACTCTCCGCTCACTCGAAAAATCCGTAATGCATACCCACTCCTCCGTACGGATGTTAGCTACGTCACCATCATCCCGGATTTCATCCCGGAGGCCGTGATCCTTTTCCGAAGAAGGTGATTTTTGTGGGGGTACAACCTTTTTTTCCAAAAAGACACGTGCGATTTCAAATGGTCGTATCTCATGGTCTGTCTTTCAGTTTTTAACGAAATCCATGCCCAATCATCCGTATCGAAAATTGAGACGTTGTCCGAGGAGGAAGATTCCAGTTTCGGATTGGCGCTCCTTACCGAAAATGACAAATAACGAGACGCTCCGTCGGGGCGACCCTTCCCGTCGAAAACTCAAAATTTTGGACGTTTTTTTAGATGCCCGTATCTCACTTTCCGCTCACTCGAAAAATCCGTAATGCATACCCACTCGTCCGTACGGATGTTAGCTACGTCACCATGTTCCCGGATTTTGTCCTGGAGGCCGTGATCCTTTCCGAAGAAGGTGATTTTTGTGGGGGTACACCTTTTTCACAAAAAGACACGTGCGATTTCAAATGGTCGTATCTCATGTTTCGTATTTCAGTTTTTAACGAAATCCATGCCCAATCGTCCGTATCGAAAATTCCGACGTTGTCCGAGGAGAAAGATTCCAGTTTCGGATTGGCGCTCCTTGCCGAAAATGACAAACAACGAGACGCTCCGTCGGGGCGACCGTTCCCGTCGAAAACTCAAAATTTCTGACGTTTTTTCAGACGCCCGTATCTCACTCTCTCTCCGTTCACTCGAAAAATCCGTAATGCATACCCACTACCCACTCCTCCGTACGGATGTTAGCTACGTCACCATCATCCCGGATTTCGTCCCGGAGGTCGTGATCCTTTCCGAAGAAGGTGATTTTTGTGGGGGTATACCTTTTTCACAAAAAGACACGTGCGATTTCAAATGGTCGTATCTCATGGTCCGTTTTTCAGTTTTTAACGAAATCTATGCCCAATCGTCCATATCGAAAATTCTGACGTTATCCGAGTAGAAAGATTCCAGTTTCGGATTGGCGCTCCTTGCCGAAATGACAAACAACTAGATGCTCCGTCGGGGCGACCGTTCCCGTCGAAAACTCAAAATTTCTGACATTTTTTCAGATGCCCGTATCTCACTCTCCGCTCACTCGAAAAATCCGTAATGCATACCCACTCGTCCGTACGGATGTTAGCTACGTCACCATGTTCCCGGATTTCGTCCCGGAGGCCGTGATCCTTTCCGAAGAAGGTGATTTTTTTGGGGGTACACCTTTTTCACAAAAAGACACGTGCGATTTCAAATGGTCGTATCTCATGGTCCGTATTTCAGTTTTTAACGAAATCCATGCCCAATCGTCCGTATCGAAAATTCCGACGTTGTCCGAGGAGAAAGATTCCAGTTTCGGATTGGCGCTCCTTGCCGAAAATGACAAACAACGAGACGCTCCGTCGGGGCGACCGTTCCCGTCGAAAACTCAAAATTTCTGACGTTTTTTCAGATGCCCGTATCTCACTTTCCGTCACATCGAAAAATCCGTAATGCATACCCACTCGTCCGTACGGATGTTAGCTACGTAACCATGTTCCTAGATTTCATCCCGAGGCCGTGATCCTTTCCGAAGAGGTGATTTTTGTGGGGGTACACCTTTTTCACAAGAAGACACGTGCGATTTCAAATGGTCGTATCTAATGGTCCGTATTTCAGTTTTTAACGAAATCCATGCCCATTCGTCCGTATCGAAAATTCCGATGTCGTCCGAGGTGAAAGATTCCAGTTTCGAATTGGCGCTCCTTGCCGAAAATGACAAACACGAGACGCTCCGTCGAGGTGACCGTTCCCGTCGAAAACACAAAATTTCCTGACGTTTTTTCAGACGCCCGTATCTCACTCTCCGTTCACTCAAAAAATCCGTAATGCATACCTACTCGTCCGTCCGTACGGATGTTAGCTATGTCACCATGTTTTCCCAGATTTCGTTCCGAAGGCCGTGATCTTTTCCGAAGAAGGTGATTTTTGTGGGGGTACACCTTTTTCACAAAAAGACACGTGCGATTTCAAATGGTCGTATCTCATGGTCCGTATTTCAGTTTTTAACGAAATCCATGCCCAATCGTCCGTATCGAAAATTCCGACGTTGTCCGAGGAGAAAGATTCCAGTTTCGAATTGGCGCTCCTTGCCGAAAATGACAAACAACGAGACGCTCCGTCGGGGTGACCGTTCCCGTCGAAAACTCAAAATTTCTGACGTTTTTTCAGACGCCCGTATCTCACTCTCCGTTCACTCGAAAAATCCGTAATGCATACCCACTCTTCCGTACGGATGTTAGCTACATCACCATGTTCCCGGATTTCATCCCGGAGGCCGTGATCCTTTCCGAAGAAGGTGATTTTTGTGGGGGTACACCTTTTTCACAAAAAGACACGTACGATTTCAAATGGTCGTATCTCATGGTCCGTATTTCAGTTTTTAACGAAATCAATGCCCAATCGTCCGTATCGAAAATTCCAACGTTGTCCGAGAAGAAAGATTCCAGTTTCGGATTGGCGCTCCTTGCCGAAAATGACAAACAACGAGACGCTCCGTCTGGGCGACCGTTCCCGTCGAAAACTCAAAATTTCTGACATTTTTTCAGACGCCCGTATCTCACTCTCCGCTCACTCATCGAAAATCCGTAATGCATACCCACTCGTCCGTACGGATGTTAGCTACGTCACCATGTTCCCAGATTTCATCCCGGAGGCCGTGATCCTTTCCGAAGAAGGTGATTTTTGTGGGGGTACACCTTTTTCACAAAAAGACACGTGCGATTTCAAATGGTCGTATCTCATGGTCCGTATTTCAGTTTTTAACGAAATCCATGCCCAATCGTCCGTATCGAAAATTGAGACGTTGTCCGAGGAGGAAGATTCCAGTTTCGGATTGGCGCTTCTTACCGAAAATGACAAACAACGAGACGCTCCGTCGGGGCGACCGTTCTCCACGAAAACTCAAAAATTTCTCTGACGTTTTTTCAGATGCCCGTATCTCACTTTCCGTTCACTCGAAAAATCCGTAATGCATACCCACTCGTCCGTACGGATGTTAGCTACGTAACCATGTTCCTAGATTTCATCCCGAAGGCCGTGATCCTTTCCGAAGAAGGTGATTTTTGTGGGGGTACACCTTTTTCACAGAAAGACACGTGCGATTTCAAATGGTCGTATCTCATGGTCCGTATTTCAGTTTTTAACGAAATCCATGCCCATTCGTCCGTATCGAAAATTCCGATGTTGTCCGAGGTGAAAGATTCCAGTTTCGAATTGGCACTCCTTGCCGAAAATGACAAACAACGAGACGCTCCGTCGGGGCGACCGTTCCCGTCGAAAACTCAAAATTTCTGACATTTTTTCAGATGCCCGTATCTCAATTTCCGCTCACTCGAAAAATCCGTAATGCATACCCACTCGTCCGTACGGATGTTAGCTACGTCACCATGTTCCCAGATTTCGTCCATGAGGCCGTGATCCTTTCCGAAGAAGGTGATTTTTGTGGGGGTACACCTTTTTCACAAAAAGACACGTGCGATTTCAAATGGTCGTATCTCATGGTCCGTATTTCAGTTTTTAATGAAATCCATGCGCAATCGTCCGTTTCGAAAATTCCGACGTTGTTCGAGGAGAAAGATTCCAGCTTCGGATTGGCGCTCCTTGCCGAAAATGACAAACAACGAGACGCTCCGTCGGGCGACCGTTCTCGTCGAAAACTCAAAATTTCTGACGTTTTTTCAGATGCCCGTATCTCACTCCGTTCACTCGAAAAATCCGTAATGCATACCCACTCGTCCGTACGGATGTTAGCTACGTCACCATGTTCCCGGATTTCATCCCGGAGGCCGTGATCCTTTCCGAAGAAGGTGATTTTTGTGGGGGTACACCTTTTTCACAGAAAGACACGTGCGATTTCAAATGGTCGTATCTCATGGTCCGTATTTCAGTTTTTAACGAAATCCATGCCCAATCGTCCGTATCGAAAATTCCGATGTTGTCCGAGGTGAAAGATTCCAGTTTCGAATTGGCACTCCTTGCCGAAAATGACAAACAGCGAGACGCTCCGTCAGGGTGACCGTTCCCGTCGAAAACTCAAAATTTCTGACGTTTTTTCAGACGCCCGTATCTCACTCTCCGTTCACTCGAAAAATCCGTAATGCATACCTACTCGTCCGTACGGATGTTAGCTATGTCACCATGTTCCCAGATTTCGTTCCGAAGGCCGTGATCTTTTCCGAAGAAGGTGATTTTTGTGGGGGTACACCTTTTTCACAAAAAGACACGTGCGATTTCAAATGGTCGTATCTCATGGTCCGTATTTCAGTTTTTAACGAAATCCATGCCCAATCGTCCGTATCGAAATTTCTGACGTTGTCCGAGGAGAAAGATTCCAGTTTCGGATTGGCGCTCCTTGCCGAAATGACAAACAACGAGACGCTCCGTTGGGGCGACCGTTCCCGTCGAAAACTCAAAATTTCTGACGTTTTTTCAGACGCCCGTATCTCACTCTCCGCTCACTCGAAAAATCCGTAATGCATACCTACTCGTCCGTACGGATGTTAGCTATGTCACCATGTTCCCAGATTTCATTCCGAAGGCCGTGATCCTTTCCGAAGAAGGGGATTTTTGTGGGGGTACACCTTTTTCACAAAAAGACACGTGCGATTTCAAATGGTCGTATCTCATGGTCCGTATTTCAGTTTTTAACGAAATCCATGCCCAATCGTCCGTATCGAAAATTGAGACGTTGTCCGAGGAGGAAGATTCCAGTTTCGGATTGGCGCTTCTTACCGAAAATGACAAACAACGAGACGCTCCGTCGGGGCGACCGTTCCCGTCGAAAACTCAAAATTTCTGACGTTTTTTCAGATGCCCGTATCTCACTCTCCGCTCACTCGAAAAATCCGTAATGCATACCCACTCGTCCGTACGGATGTTAGCTACGTCACCATGTTCCCGGATTTCATCTCGGAGGCCGTGATCCTTTCCGAAGAAGGTGATTTTTGTGGGGGTACACCTTTTTCACAAAAAGACACGTGCGATTTCAAATGGTCGTATCTCATGGTCCGTATTTCAGTTTTTAACGAAATCCATGCCCAATCGTCCGTATCGAAAATTCCGACGTTGTCCGAGGAGAAAGATTCCAGTTTCGAATTGGCGCTCCTTGCCGAAAATGACAAACAACAAGACGCTCCGTCGGGGTGACCGTTCCCGTCGAAAACTCAAAATTTCTGACATTTTTTCAGATGCCCGTATCTCACTCTCCGTTCACTCGAAAAATCCGTAATGCATACCCACTCCTCCGTACGGATGTTAGCTACGTCACCATCATCCCGGATTTCGTCCCGGAGGCCGTGATCCTTTCCGAAGAAGGTGATTTTTGTGGGGGTATACCTTTTTCACAAAAAGACACGTGCGATTTCAAATGGTCGTATCTCATGGTCCGTATTTCAGTTTTTAACGAAATCAATGCCCAATCGTCCGTATCGAAAATTCTGACGTTGTCCGAGAGAAAGATTCCAGTTTCGGATTGGCGCTCCTTGCCGAAAATGACAAACAACGAGACGCTCCGTCGGGGCGACCGTTCCCGTCGAAAACTCAAAATTTCTGACATTTTTTCAGACGCCCGTATCTCACTCTCCGCTCACTCGAAAAATCCGTAATGCATACCCACTCGTCCGTACGGATGTTAGCTACGTCACCATGTTCCCGGATTTCGTCCCGGAGGCCGTGATCCTTTCCGAAGAAGGTGATTTTTGTGGGGTACACCTTTTTCACAAAAAGACACGTGCGATTTCAAATGGTCGTATCTCATGGTCCGTATTTCAGTTTTTAATGAAATCCATGCGCAATCGTCCGTATCGAAAATTCCGACGTTGTCCGAGTAGAAAGATTCCAGTTTCGGATTGGCGCTCCTTGCGAAAATGACAAACAACGAGACGCTCCGTCGGGGCGACCGTTCCCGTCGAAAACTCAAAATTTCTGACGTTTTTTCAGATGCCCGTATCTCACTTTCCGTTCACTCGAAAAATCCGTAATGCATACCCACTCGTCCGTACGGATGTTAGCTACGTAACCATGTTCCTAGATTTCATCCCGAAGGCCGTGATCCTTTCCGAAGAAGGTGATTTTTGTGGGGGTACACCTTTTTCACAAAAAGACACGTGCGATTTCAAATGGTCGTATCTAATGGTCCGTATTTCAGTTTTTAACGAAATCCATGCCCATTCGTCCGTATCGAAAATTCCGATGTCGTCCGAGGTGAAAGATTCCAGTTTCGAATTGGCGCTCCTTGCCGAAAATGACAAACAGCGAGACGCTCCGTCGAGGTGACCGTTCCCGTCGAAAACACAAAATTTCTGACGTTTTTTCAGACGCCCGTATCTCACTCTCCGTTCACTCAAAAAATCCGTAATGCATACCTACTCGTCCGTACGGATGTTAGCTATGTCACCATGTTCCCAGATTTCGTTCCGAAGGCCGTGATCCTTTCCGAAGAAGGTGATTTTTGTGGGGGTACACCTTTTTCACAAAAAGACACGTGCGATTTCAAATGGTCGTATCTCATGGTCCGTATTTCAGTTTTTAACGAAATCCATGCCCAATCGTTCGTATCGAAAATTCCGACGTTGTCCGAGGAGAAAGATTCCAGTTTCGGATTGGCGCTCCTTGCCGAAAATGACAAACAACG
The DNA here is from genome assembly GCF_017979445.1 of Akebia trifoliata. Classification (NCBI taxonomy): domain Eukaryota; kingdom Viridiplantae; phylum Streptophyta; class Magnoliopsida; order Ranunculales; family Lardizabalaceae; genus Akebia; species Akebia trifoliata. The sequence continues at coordinate 13,621 of NW_028237548.1, forward strand.
AGACGCTCCGTCGGGGTGACCGTTCCCGTCGAAAACTCAAAATTTCTGACGTTTTTTCAGACGCCCGTATCTCACTCTCCGCTCACTCGAAAAATCCGTAATGCATACCCACTCGTCCGTACGGATGTTAGCTACGTCACCATGTTCCCGGATTTCATCCCGGAGGCCGTGATCCTTTCCGAAGAAGGTGATTTTTGTGGGGGTACACCTTTTTCACAAAAAGACACGTGCGATTTCAAATGGTCGTATCTCATGGTCCGTATTTCAGTTTTTAACGAAATCTATGCCCAATCGTCCGTATCGAAAATTCTGACGTTATCCGAGTAGAAAGATTCCAGTTTCGGATTGGCGCTCCTTGCCGAAATGACAAACAACGAGACGCTCCGTCGGGGCGACCGTTCCCGTCGAAAACTCAAAATTTCTGACATTTTTTCAGATGCCCGTATCTCAATTTCCGCTCACTCGAAAAATCCGTAATGCATACCTACTCGTCCATACGGATGTTAGCTATGTCACCATGTTCCCAGATTTCATTCCGAAGGCCGTGATCCTTTCCGAAGAAGGGGATTTTTGTGGGGGTACACCTTTTTCACAAAAAGACACGTGCGATTTCAAATGGTCGTATCTCATGGTCCGTATTTCAGTTTTTAACGAAATCCATGCCCAATCGTCCGTATCGAAAATTGAGACGTTGTCCGAGGAGGAAGATTCCAGTTTCGGATTGGCGCTCCTTGCCGAAAATGACAAACAACGAGACGCTCCGTCGGGCGACCGTTCTCCACGAAAACTCAAAATTTCTGACGTTTTTTCAGATGCCCGTATCTCACTTTCCGTTCACTCGAAAAATCCGTAATGCATACCCACTCGTCCGTACGGATGTTAGCTACGTAACCATGTTCCTAGATTTCATCCCGAAGGCCGTGATCCTTTCCGAAGAAGGTGATTTTTGTGGGGGTACACCTTTTTCACAAAAAGACACGTGCGATTTCAAATGGTCGTATCTCATGGTCCGTATTTCAGTTTTTAACGAAATCCATGCCCAATCGTCCGTATCGAAAATTCCGATGTTGTCCGAGGAGAAAGATTCCAGTTTCGGATTGGCGCTCCTTGCCGAAAATGACAAACAACGAGACGCTCCGTCGGGGCGACCGTTCCCGTCGAAAACTCAAAATTTCTGACGTTTTTTCAGATGCCCGTATCTCACTTTCCGCTCACTCAAAAAATCCGTAATGCATACCCTCTCGTCCGTACGGATGTTAGCTACGTCACCATGTTCCCAGATTTCGTCCTGGAGGCCGTGATCCTTTCCGAAGAAGGTGATTTTTGTGGGGGTACACCTTTTTCACAAAAAGACACGTGCGATTTCAAATGGTCGTATCTCATGGTCCGTATTTCAGTTTTTAACGAAATCCATGCCCAATCGTCCGTATCGAAAATTCCGACGTTGTCCGAGGAGAAAGATTCCAGTTTCGGATTGGCGCTCCTTGCCGAAAATGACAAACAACGAGACGCTCCGTCGGGCGACCGTTCCCGTCGAAAACTCAAAATTTCTGACGTTTTTTCAGACGCCCGTATCTCACTCTCCGCTCACTCGAAAAATCCGTAATGCATACCCACTCGTCCGTACGGATGTTAGCTACGTCACCATGTTCCTAGATTTCATCCCGGAGGCCGTGATCCTTTCCGAAGAAGGTGATTTTTGTGGGGGTACACCTTTTTCACAAAAAGACACGTGCGATTTCAAATGGTCGTATCTCATGGTCCGTATTTCAGTTTTTAACGAAATCCATGCCCAATCGTCCGTATCGAAAATTCCGACGTTGTCCGAGGTGAAAGATTCCAGTTTCGGATTGGCGCTCCTTGCCGAAAATGACAAACAACGAGACGCTCCGTCGGGGTGACCGTTCCCGTCGAAAACTCAAAATTTCTGACGTTTTTTCAGACGCCCGTATCTCACTCTCCGCTCACTCGAAAAATCCGTAATGCATACCACTCGTCCGTACGGATGTTAGCTATGTCACCATGTTCCCAGATTTCGTTCCGAAGGCCGTGATCTTTTCCGAAGAAGGTGATTTTTGTGGGGGTACACCTTTTTCACAAAAAGACACGTGCGATTTCAAATGGTCGTATCTCATGGTCCGTATTTCAGTTTTTAACGAAATCCATGCCCATTCGTCCGTATCGAAAATTCCGACGTTGTCCGAGGAGAAAGATTCCAGTTTCGGATTGGCGCTCCTTGCCGAAATGACAAACAACGAGACGCTCCGTCGGGGCGACCGTTCCCGTCGAAAACTCAAAATTTCTGACGTTTTTTCAGACGCCCGTATCTCACTCTCCGCTCACTCGAAAAATCCGTAATGCATACCTACTCGTCCGTACGGATGTTAGCTATGTCACCATGTTCCCAGATTTCATTCCGAAGGCCGTGATCCTTTCCGAAGAAGGGGATTTTTGTGGGGGTACACCTTTTTCACAAAAAGACACGTGCGATTTCAAATGGTCGTATCTCATGGTCCGTATTTCAGTTTTTAACGAAATCCATGCCCAATCGTCCGTATCGAAAATTGAGACGTTGTCCGAGGAGGAAGATTCCAGTTTCGGATTGGCGCTTCTTACCGAAAATGACAAACAACGAGACGCTCCGTCGGGGCGACCGTTCCCGTCGAAAACTCAAAATTTCTGACGTTTTTTCAGATGCCCGTATCTCACTCTCCGCTCACTCGAAAAATCCGTAATGCATACCCACTCGTCCGTACGGATGTTAGCTACGTCACCATGTTCCCGGATTTCATCTCGGAGGCCGTGATCCTTTCCGAAGAAGGTGATTTTTGTGGGGGTACACCTTTTTCACAAAAAGACACGTGCGATTTCAAATGGTCGTATCTCATGGTCCGTATTTCAGTTTTTAACGAAATCCATGCCCATTCGTCCGTATCGAAAATTCCGACGTTGTCCGAGGAGAAAGATTCCAGTTTCGAATTGGCGCTCCTTGCCGAAAATGACAAACAACAAGACGCTCCGTCGGGGTGACCGTTCCCGTCGAAAACTCAAAATTTCTGACATTTTTTCAGATGCCCGTATCTCACTCTCCGTTCACTCGAAAAATCCGTAATGCATACCCACTCCTCCGTACGGATGTTAGCTACGTCACCATCATCCCGGATTTCGTCCCGGAGGCCGTGATCCTTTCCGAAGAAGGTGATTTTTGTGGTGGTATACCTTTTTCACAAAAAGACACGTGCGATTTCAAATGGTCGTATCTCATGGTCCGTAATTCAGTTTTTAACGAAATCTATGCCCAATCGTCCGTATCAAAAATTCTGACGTTGTCCAAGGAGAAAGATTCCAGTTTCGGATTGGCGCTCCTTGCCGAAAATGATAAATAACGAGATGCTCCGTCGGGGCGACCGTTCCCGTCGAAAACTCAAAATTTCTGACATTTTTTCAGACGCCCGTATCTCACTCTCCGCTCACTCGAAAAATCCGTAATGCATACCCACTCGTCCGTACGGATGTTAGCTACGTCACCATGTTCCCGGATTTCATCTCGGAGGCAGTGATCCTTTCCGAAGAAGGTGATTTTTGTGGGGGTACACCTTTTTCACAAAAAGACACGTGCGATTTCAAATGGTCGTATCTCATGGTCCGTATTTCAGTTTTTAACGAAATCCATGCCCAATCGTCCGTATCGAAAATTCCGACGTTGTCCGAGGAGAAAGATTCCAGTTTCGAATTGGCGCTCCTTGCCGAAAATGACAAACAACAAGACGCTCCGTCGGGGTGACCGTTCCCGTCGAAAACTCAAAATTTCTGACGTTTTTTCAGACGCCCGTATCTCACTCTCCGCTCACTCGAAAAATCCGTAATGCATACCCACTCGTCCGTACGGATGTTTGCTACGTCACCATGTTCCCGGATTTCGTCCCGGAGGCCGTGATCCTTTCCGAAGAAGGTGATTTTTGTGGGGGTACACCTTTTTCACAAAAAGACACGTGCGATTTCAAATGGTCGTATCTCATGGTCCGTATTTCAGTTTTTAACGAAATCCATGCCAATCGTCCGTATCGAAAATTCCGACGTTGTCCAAGGAGAAAGATTCCAGTTTCGGATTGGCGCTCCTTGCCGAAAATGACAAACAACAAAATGCTCTGTCGGGGCGACCATTCCCGTCGAAAACTCAAAATTTCTGACGTTTTTTCAGACGCCCGTATCTCACTCTCCGCTCACTCGAAAAATCCGTAATGCATACCCACTCCTCCGTACGGATGTTAGCTACGTCACCATCATCCCGGATTTCATCCCGGAGGCCGTGATCCTTTCCGAAAAAGGTGATTTTTGTGGGGGTACACCTTTTTCACAAAAAGACACGTGCGATTTCAAATGGTCGTATCTCATGGTCTGTCTTTCAGTTTTTAACGAAATCCATGCCCAATCATCCGTATCGAAAATTGAGACGTTGTCCGAGGAGGAAGATTCCAGTTTCGGATTGGCGCTCCTTGCCGAAAATGACAAACAACGAGACGCTCCGTCGGGGCGACCGTTCCCGTCGAAAACTCAAAATTTTGGACGTTTTTTTTAGATGCCCGTATCTTACTTTCCGCTCACTCGAAAAATCCGTAATGGCATACCCACTCGTCCGTACGGATGTTAGCTACGTCACCATGTTCTCGGATTTTGTCCTGGAGGCCGTGATCCTTTCCGAAGAAGGTGATTTTTGTGGGGGTACACCT
>NW_028237549.1:0-18198 GCF_017979445.1 Akebia trifoliata
AAAGTGGTCTGGATCTTTAAAAGTGAAACCAATTAGTTCAACTGATTTGGTATTGATCATTTGATCCATTTGTCAATTGGGCCAACCGGTTTAAATGGTTCAAATTAATCGGTACATTTCACAGATTGGGTCGGACCGATATTGCCGGTTTTGTTTGATTATTCAGGATCGGTCTGCCCACCTACCTGTTGGTTGGATTGAATAAAACAACCCGGGAACACCCATAGTCAGTTCAGGTCGTGACCTATAGGAAGGCTTTTAGACTCTAGGTTTACTACGTGCAATGCATTTTTATCTAGCCACCCTTGCCCAAGCACACCTATATACCTCTCGATACGTGGTGACTTGGTTTGATATACCGTATAGGTGATAATTTAAAACCTCAACTCACTTTTCTGAAGCCAAAAACAGTCAGTTTGATCTCCAGTTGAGAGGTGGCGTACAATACTGAGCAAGGGCCCACTTAAATACCTCTCGTCTAGAATAGACGTAGTCTATCCCCCTCGTACAGTAGGGTACATCGGGGCAAGATCTTGCTTAGGCACCGGTTTTGACCAAGAAGTGCAATTGATATACTTAGATTATCTTTTATATACCTACGGGTACGAGTCAAGAGTTGTAGCTTTCATAAATGGTTTGGCATCCCACAAGGGGACTGACCACGTACTAGTACTACGTTGGCAATCGGGACATGTGACTGTGTGGCTCCCAATAGGTAAAAGGCTCAGGTTGCTCCAGCCTGGGTGCATTAATATATCTCTCAGAATCACCTGATCAGACGGTATTGATGCCCCAGTTTGATATACCCTAAGGTACATGACTGGAGTTGTGGTTTTCATGAATTACGTCGCATCTCCAAAGAAATTGGGCCACGGACTAGTGCCACGTTGGCTATATAGGACGTGTAAGTATACAAAACAGTAAACGTGCATGTGGTGCGTGCAAAACAGGATGGGGTATGCCCGGGGCCTTTTTCAAACACATGGGCCCATGGGCTAAATTATGTCATCACATATGGATATCAAATGAATATTGATCAAGAAAATAATACAAAACCCATCACATTGAAATTAAGATGAAAGCAAACACATCACAAATATATCTGTAGAGATCATGGCACATTATATGGGCATATAACATAAATAATAATTAATCTAATCCAACATTAAAAAAGCCCAGAAATTTGTAGTCTATGGTCCAATTAAGGGTTACTTTTGAGTGATCCAAAATAAATCGAGATTCCAATAGATGCTACAATGATGATAGAATGACAATGGTTGAGATGAGCTCACTCTCAGGAACATTAATTGTGCTAACATTAGATAAATTCGGATTTTCTATGAATTAGGAAAATACAATCCGGACTTGCATCGACGCTATCTAAGGCTCCCGATAACGAAATCAAGTGAACTCAAGTTCTAAATTAATCTATTCGATGAGATCTACATTTTATTAAAGGTGCCCAGACTTAGTTCTCACTAAAATGTTCTGTAAAAACGTTTTAACATTGCTGTCCCAACCTTCATTCAGAAATAATTCCAAATTTACAGATTGAAATTGCATCGATGATATCTAAGGCTTCCGATAACGAAATTGAGTAAAATCAGATTCTAAATTAATCTACTCGATGAGATCTACATTTTATTAAAGGTTCCCAGACTTAATTCTCACTAGAATATTTTGTAAAAATATTTTAATATTACTATCCCAACCTTCATCATTCCATCATTTTCATATGTCAATTTGAATCTTTCATTATTTAGGGGTTATCAAAAAGTGATCCTTAATTGGAGAAAAAAAAATGCAATACCCAAAATCATCTACAATAAAGTCACAAAAATAAATAAACAGAAAAAATAAATAAAATAAATCGAACTAAATAATAAAAAAAATTAGGTCATCTTAGCAATGCTCCCATACTTGGGGTTTTTCAAGTTTGATCCTCAATAGTCCCCAGCGGAGTCGCCACTGAAAGCGCCCTCGATCCGGGGGGTGCGCGGATCCGCTTTTGACCTTTGAGGTTTGGGAGTCGCTACCTAGTTATTACGGTCTAGGAACTAAATTTTGACTCTAAAAGGCAAATATACCAATCTACGAAGAAAAATTGAATCCGGGAATTACATTACGGGGTTGGAAGGTGTTAGGCATCAACCCCGCCCGGCCAATGTCGGTCTCTACTTAACCCAAATAAGTCTACATTGCTAACAAAAACCTATATAGAAAAAGAAAGGAAACACAATAAAATAAAATAAAATAGACTTTACCTTTGAACGCAACGGTTCTATTCCCTCAGATTCAATAAAACTGCTCCTTGTACCGTTCTCCTTACTTCGTTCTGTCTCCGGATCTGATTTCGGATCTCCGAGGAAAGGTATCTCTTCCTTAGATCTGGATTCTTCAAATTTTGTTATCGATTTTGGGGTGTTTTTGAAGGGCTTTAAGGTATTTTTTAGGCTAAAATCGAAGAAGGGATGTTAGGTAAGGAGTTGGGGCTCCAAAACTAGGATTTATGGGAGGCTAGGGGGGCTTTTAGACCTACTTCTCTTAGGATTTCTGATTTGATACGAAAATAGGGTGTGAGGACCTCTATTTATAGATTTTTTAGGGGTTGATTTAGATAGAGTTAGTGTTTAATTAGAGTTCTTTTAATTAGAGTTGTGTTTTAATTAGAATTGTTTTAGGTAGAGTTGTATTTTAGTTAGAACTCTATTAAATAGAGTTATTATTTAATTAGAACTCTATTAGGGTTTTGACTTTTGGTCTTATTTCATTGACTTTTAATATTTTGACTTTAGTCTTAATTGATTGACTTTTAATATCTTGACTTCAATCTTGCTTAATTGACTTTAATTTTGACTTCAGTCTTACTTGATTGACTTTAATACCTTGACTTTAGTCTTTCTTGATTGACTTTAAATTTTTGGAGAACCCCCCTCTATTATATCTTTAATTCTTTGGACCCCCAAATGGAGGGGTCCTTAAAGAAATATCTCACGAACCCTCAACAATTGTACTTGAAAGCCCGATTGATCGATTTTTTTAATTCAAAATTTTAAATTAATTTCATCAATAATTCACTTTAATTATTTAATTTTTTATTTATTAATATCAAAAATTTTAATTATGAAATTTGTGAAATTATCGTTTTGCCCCCGGAGAGGACTTTTCACGTTTTAAGTCGATTTGTAATGTTCTAGGATGTTTTAGAATCGATTTTTCGTAAGGAATTCAATGGAAATATTATTTTGTGTCATTTATAAAAATTTTTGTGTGAAATGATCATGAACTTCATGAGGGACATTTTTATAATTTTGTCAAATTCTGTTAAAATTGGTGAAATGATTTATTTGGTTTCGATATTATTGTTTTATGTGTTCGAAAGGGTTTTCCTAATCGTAACGTAGGCTCTAAGGTTGTTTTGATGTTAGGGGTATTTTGGTAATTTGGTCAATTTTTAGTGATTTTTATCGTGACGCTTCTTTTTAGGTCTGCAAGATGATGATTTCTATGTTTCTCGAGTCATATTTTCCTAGCGTAGCGTGGTTTCTAAGGTTTTGTCAGTTCGAGATACCTTATCCGGATTTCTGAAACATTTCTCGTAACAAAATAAAGCAATGGAATAAACATCCATCATTGGGAATTGTTGCGATCAGGTTGACGAGTTGATTAATCAGGCGAGTGCAAAAATGGGGTGTCTACACTACCCCAGTTCAACCCCTAGTCCAGACTAATAACCAGGTTCACTCAAGTCAACCTCAAACTCCACGTCATGTTACCAATCTAGGGACGAGTCTCATTGTAGCTCTTCACAAATTGGTAAAAAAAGGGCTTCTTAACCCGATCCAACCCCGACCTTTACCAAATCCCCTACCAACTGGACACAACTCTAACTTATTCTATGAGTTCCATCAAAACTCTGGCCATCACACTAATCGATGTATCACTTTACGCCATGCCATTCAAAACCTTATCGACAACAAAAAGGTCACCATCCCTAGCCCAGCATCACCAAATGTCACCATTAATCAATTACCTACCTATCAACCTCCACCAACCCTAAACATGGTTTCCAACACCCAATCACCATTTGGCCCTGTATCTCTAATCCATGCCATCCAAGTCAAACTACCTAATTACCCCATCGTCAAAATAGTTTTTGCTGACGAAGTCTTCACCACAAGCTACGAGCCCTTCGATCTAGCCTCAGACGATGCATACTGTCTATCCCCACCTCGTTATATTAACCACGCATTCACTAGTTACCTGTTGGCTCAAATGAACCTAAAAAGTCCTTTGACAGATGAAGATCCATACCTGTTGACTGAAGAAGATGAGTCTTTCTCCCTCTCCTGTGATGAAATTAGACACATGACCCAAAGATGAAGATTCTTTAAACCACCAGAACTTCATGATGACAATCTTGCAGTCTTGACAAGAAAATAAATAAATTCCATTAAAGAGAATATCGAAGAAAATGACTCCGTGATCAGGCAGTTGAAGAAATCAGGGGTCAATATCTCAGTTTGGGGTTTGTTCATGGCTTCCACTACCCATAGGGAGGCTGTTCTCAAAGCGTTAAGTACAGTTCAAGTTTCACTTGATACTTCTCCGGATTAGCTGGCTAGTATAATAGGGGCAACTTATGTGGAGAACATATTGTCTTTCTCAGACTCAGATCTCCCAAAAGAAGGAGCAAGCCACACTAAGCCGTTACACATTATAGTCGACTACAACGGGATGAGGGTACGTTTGGTTTTAATTGATAATGGGAGTATACTGAATGTTTGCCCTTTGAAGACTGCTACTTGCTTTGGGTTCAAAGTTGAAGATCTCAAGCCCACTAATCAAGGTGTATGGGCATATGATAACACCAAAAGGGATGTACTGGGTATTTTGCACCTTCGATTATCCACAGGCATAGATGAGTTTCCTGTGGAATTTCAGGTCATAGACATCCAGTCCTCTTTTAATCTATTATTAGGAAGACCATGGCTACGCTAGATCAAAGTCATACCTTCCACATTACATCAGAAGATCAAATTTATCAAAGATGGGCTAGTGATTACTCTTCATGGAGATGCTGAAATTGTGGGAATTGTAAACAGTACTAAAGCTAAGAGTAAGCCATTGCTTGAGATTAAGCCAAAATAATAGGGGGTAGAGCTCAACGGGTTTGAATTCGAGAAGATTTGCTCAGTTCAATGGGATCATTTGGTGAAAGAGTATTTTCCAATTGAAAATACCTCTAATTTCTATGTGGCTAACATGTTCAAGAACATAAGGTTCTTTTCTGGTATGGGCCTAGGTCGCAAGCAACAAGGTATCAAAGAGGCACCAATGATTAAGGAACTTGTTGGCACATTCGGATTAGAGTATGAACCTACTAAGGAAGATTGGGTCCAATATTGGAAGACAAAATAGGACAAGGCAATCGTAAAAAGGCAAGGGCGTACCACGGATTTGATTAAAATGATGTCTTATCGTAAGACCCTTAATGGATATTTTATGAAAGAAGGAGAAAACTTCGGTTACTGTGGATTCCTAGAGCCATTTATTGATTACATCACGGGTACTCGTCTGTCGAGGTTTGAAATCTTCTTTGGTATGGATTGGCCTGAAAAGGAAGCAAGCACAAGAGTGGAAGAAAAGGAAGCTGAAGACTGGTAACTCAACCTGGACTCCCTCAACATTAACCAGTTGTTCATTGAAGATCATAGTGTCTTAGTGGTGTCAGTTAAGAAAGGAACCCCTAATCATCAGTTTGTTATCAAACCCGCGATCGGGTTTCTAGCTAACTATCATGTAATGAGTCATGTGCTACATATCGAGACTGGTTCTGTCAATCCTATTACTCCTGTTCAGTCCGACAAGTCCTCTATTTCGGTTGAGTCAAGTAAGTTAGTTGTTTCTGCTGAGTCAAGTGAGTCTATTATTTCTAGTGAGTCTGTTATTCCCACTAAGTCAAGTGAGTCTATTAAGTTTGCAATGAGTCCTGTTACCCCATCTATTTTCAATGAAATGAAAGAAATTTCTGATTATCCTGACCGCAATGATAATTTAACTAATAATCTGGTTTTGGAGGGAGAATCTTCTGACGAATAACCTCCCCATGAAATAATCGAATTACTTGAACAAGAAAATGAACATCGGGCTCAGCCTCTAATAGAGGAAGTAGAGGTTATCAACCTCGGAACAAAAGAAAGTCCTCAAGAGATTCGGATTGAGATCACCTTATCTCCTGATAAACGCAAAGGGATAGTAGACTTGTTAAGAAAGTTTAAAGACGTGTTCGCATGGTCTTACTAGGACATGCCGGGAGTAAGCATAGATATTGTTCAACAACGGATTCCATTATACCCTGATGCTCGACTAATTAAGTAGAAACTTCAATGTATGAAGCCAAAATGGACTCTATAGATTAAAGAAGAAGTTACAAAGCAGATTAACGCTAGATTTTTGGAAGTAGTAGAATACCCTGCATGGATTGCTAATGTTGTGCTAGTGCCTAAAAAGGATTGAAATGTCAGAATGTGTGTGGACTTTAAAGACCTAAACAAAGTAAATCCAAAAGATAGTTTTCCTTTATAACACATAGATGTTCTAGTAGATAGTACGGCATGACACGCTTTACTGTCCTTCATGGATGGTTTCTTAGGGTACAATCAGATAAAAATGGATCCTTGGGATATGCAAAAAATGTCGTTTATCACACAGTGGGGAACCTTTTGCTACAAGGTTATACCTCTCGGTTTGAAGAACACTGGAGTCACCTATCAAAGAGCAGCCACGACTTTACTTCATGACATGATACACAAAGAAGTCGAAGTTTGTGTAGATGATATAATACACTAGGATATGTCACTACACTGGAAAAGTTTCTCACAAGTATTCAAAAGTACCAACTCCGACTCAACCCGTAGAAATGTGTATTTGGAGTAACTTCTGAAAATTTGTTGGGATTTGTGGTCAGTCAAAGAGGGATCAAAGTAGGCCCTGTGAAGATTAAAACTATCCTAGAAATGCTACCGCCTAAGACTAAAATGTAGATTCGAGATTTTTTAGGTAGAATCCAGTATGTCAGTAGATTCATCGCTCAACTCACCAATGTTTACGAACCTATTTTCAAGCTTCTCAAGAAGAATGAACCAACAATTTGGAATGAACAATGTCAAAAGGCTTTCGATCAAGTCCATGGATCTCTTTTGAACCCGCCTATTTTGGTTCCAGCTACACCGAGTGAATCACTTCTTCTTTATCTGTCAATCACAGAAGAAGCTATGGGATGCATGTTTGCACAGTATGACAATGATAATAGCGAAGAAAGGGCTATCTACTATATCAGCAAAAAGATGTTAGAGTATGAACGAAAGTATTCGACCCTCGAAAAAACTTGCTTGGCACTGGTATGGACTACTTAGAGACTCCGACACTATATGCTATCTCATTCAGTTATCTTGTTATCTTGGATGGATTTTCTCAAATATCTCTTCGAGAAACCGACACTGACAGGGAGAACCGTACGATGGTTGTTGTTATTAGAATTTGACATCACGTATGTTATGCAAAAATCTATCAAGGGGAGAGCTATAGTAGAATACTTGGCAGATCATCCAGTGGTAGAAGGAATAAGACCTGTTGATCAGTTCCTAGATGAAAATATCTTACATGTTGAAGAAGAACTACAGAATGAAACATGGCAACTATACTTTGATGGAGCCGCTAATAAGAATGGGTATGGAATAGGGGCAGTTCTATTTTCTCCTAAAGGATGCCACATTTCGATCGCTATTAAGTTAGCCTTTTCTAACACTAATAATACGGTCGAATATGAGGCATGCACCGCTGGACTTGAAATTGCTCTGAATTTGGGTATCATAAAAATTGAAGTTTTCAGGGATTCAGCCTTGGTCATACATCAGTGTTGGAAGAATTGAAAACTAGGGATGAAAAGTTGAAGCCTTATCATGAGTATTTGCTAAACTTGATGAGAAAGTTCAAAACTATCCTGTTCCAACACTTGTCAAGGGAAGATAATTGATTTGCTAATGCATTGGCTACTCTCTCTTCAACGATCCATCTGCCACCTAACATGGAGTTGAGGCCTATCACTGTCGAAGTCAAGGAAAAACTTGCATATTACTATCAGATCAACATTGCTACTTGATTACCTGATAGAAAGTCATGGTATATAGATTTCAAAAGAGTATTGGAAAAATAAGAATTCCCGGAAGAAGCATCGAGGAAGGAACGACAAACCCTACTAAGATTAGCATCTCAATTTATCCTGTGCGCAGGAAGTTTATACAAAAGATCTTATGATGGGATTCATTTGTCATGTGTTATTGAAGATCAAGCTAAACAGATAATGGTTGAACTATATTCAAGGGACTGTGGTCCTCACATGAGTGGGAAAATGTTAGCCAAGAGAATTATGAGACAAGGGTATTATTAGCCCACAATAGAAATAGATTGTCATCACATGGTCAAGACCTGCTACAAATGTCAAATACATGTAAATCTCATACACGTGCCACCTTCCAAATTAGTTGGTTTGACTTCACCATAACCATTTTCAGTTTAAGGAATTGACATTATTGGTAAAATAACGCCTAAGGCATCAAACGGGCATGAATACATTCTAATTACTATCAATTATTTTACTAAGTGGGTCGAAGCCACCTCTTATGTTGTCCTCACTGCATCTCGAGTTGCAAAATTTATCCAAACAAACATCATCAGTCGATATGGGGTACCTTCGGAACTGATCTCTGATAACGGGTCACACTTTAAAGTCGAAGTTATTACACTGTGATCAAAATTCAAAATCTCGCATCATAAATTACCTCCTTATCGTTCTCAGACCAATGGAGCAGTTGAAGTGGTCAACAAGAATCTGAAGACAATCATTAGGAAAATGTGTCAAGCACGTCGAGATTGATCAGAAAAATTACCATTTGCACTATGGGCATATCGAACTTCAGTCTGATCCTCTACTGGAGCTACTTCCTATTCCTTAGTGTATGGCATGGAAGCAGTCTTGCCAGTCGAAATGGAAATCCCATCTCTCAGGATCTTATTACAAAGTTAGTTGTCAGAAGCAGATTGGGTTCGTCAATGGTATGAAGAATTAAATTTGATCGAAGAAAAATGATTAAGAATTTTGTACCACGTTCAGGCTTATCAAAGAAGAGTCGCCCGTGCGTTTGACAAAAAGATCAAGGTCCGTCACTTACAATCGGGTTGAGGAGGTCCGTTCATCATCAAGGAAATATTACAGGAAAAAGCTGTCAGACTTCAAGACCATGATGGAATTGAATTACCAGAACCAACCAACCTTGACCAAATCAAACAGTACTACATTTAAGGGGTCATCTTTGGTCGAATCAATTCTCTTATTACCGAGTTCAATATATCTTTGCTCAACCCCTTTGTAGTTTTTTTCAAAAAAAAAAGATACCTTTTTCGTTCTCAACCTGATCACCCAACCTAGGGGAAGGAAAAATCTGAACTACGTTTTGGTCTAATCCCAAAAGTCTGGGGTACATAGGCAAATTGAGAAGTTACTTCAGGCTTGACCACATCAAAATAAAAAAAATAATAGTAAAAATAATAAATAAAAAATATTGTCAAATGGAAAAGAAAATTCAAAGTAAAATAAAAGAAATGCCACACAAGGGGCATTTCGCTTTTAGAGCCTCAAAATTCTTTTCTTTTTATGCCTAGTCCTAAGCTTACCTATGAAAGTCCTCCTAAGTACCGTGCAGAAAAACCAAGGAATGTAGCAAAGCATGATTACAAGAAAAAAGCCTGCTAGGTTGGAAACCCAAAAAGGGCGACTTAGGCAAAAATTAAGGCAAACTCGCAAGGTTAAAAATCCGAAATGACGACTTTACCAACAATCATAGTAAACGAAAAAAAAAAAGCTCGCTAGATCGAAAACCTGAAAAGGCGATCTAGGCAAAAGCTAGAACATGCTCGCTAGTTTAGAAACCTAAAAGGGCAAGCTAGGAAAAAGTTAGAGCAACAAAGAAAAATAGAGGAAAATCTCCATGGAGTTAAAAAGCTAAAAGGCGGTTCGAGCTGAAACATCTAAAGTCTGAATAATCAAGTTCAACACTTAGCTTAAACCAAGCAAAAACTTCGAAGTCACAAGTATCTTATCTATGATTGATCTGAAAATTTTTACTTCCCCAAGTGAATCAAGGGGGAGAAGGGTGAATTCCATGATGAGTCTCAAAAGGAAATATTTTGCTCTCTTGAGCCTGACTCAAAATCTTCAATCAAAATTAAAAGTTGAATCTTTATTGCACTCGTGATAATCAAATATTTCAAACCTTCATACAAGAGGCACTTTCTTTCTTCTTCAATAAGTAGTTTCCCCCTTATACTTGGGGCATTTTTTTACAAGATGTGTTCAATACAATGTTTCATGTCAAACTAGGCGCATTTGTTCTCAAACTTGATCACTGTTTATCCTAAAGGATAATAGGAATCCCAAATTTAAGGTTACCCTATTGATAGTAATTTTTTTGAAAACCCCTGAGGTATAAAGAAGTTAAAAATGTCATAAAGTTTTTGAAAAACCTTGAGATTCAAACAGAAGTATTTCTGATCACATATTTAGTTTTGTCCAGAGATTAACTCATTACCCTTTCGCATAGAATGGGAGATAGAGCATTATTTCTTTCCCAGATCCATTAATTCCTCACCAGATTTATCAAATTCATCCATTCTTTCCTAGATTTACTTTATGCTCAGATGCTACCGAGGGTTTTCTCAGAATTATGCTCAGATATCATTGAGGGATTTCTCAGAATTATGTTCAAATGCCGCTTAGGATCTTTTCAAAATTATACTTATATGCCACCGAGGGTTTTCTCGGAATTATGCTCAGATGCCGCCGAGGGTTTTAGAATTATGCTCAGATATCGCCGAGGATTTTCTCAAAATTATGCTCAGATACCGCCGAGGGTTTTCTCAGAATTATGCTCAATACCGTCGAGGGTTTTCTTGGAATTATGCTCAGATGCCGTCGAGGGTTTACTAAGAATTATGCTCAGATGCTGCTGAGAGTTTTCTCGGAATTAAGCTCAATTTTACGCTCAGATTATGCTTAGTTTATGCTCAATTTTATACTCAGATTTTACTTAATTTATGCTCAGATCTAGCTCAAACCATTTCTCAGATTTCGAGTACACACAATTGCACATTTTTAGTGAGGGAGAACTTTCTAAAATTCAAGGATCTAATGCTGTCAATGAGAGTTCGTGCTCAAGGACTTGACAAACTTTTAGTTCAGGGAGAGTATTACCCTCAAGGATCTGAATACCTCGACGAATTGCTAAATCAGGCTATAAAATGAGCTATCAATAGCTTTAACATTCGGATATCGCACTATCTAGTAAAATAGATTTGCTATCTAGTTTGCTTCAACCCTCTGCCAGTAGAAACCTCATTTTTGAACTCACCTGATTAATCAACTCTTCAACCCTATCACAACGGTTCCCAATGATGGATGATTATTCCAATGCTCTATTTTGTTACTAGATATGTTCTAGAAATTCAGATGAGCTATCTCAAACTAACAAAACTGTAAAAACCACGCTAAGCTAAGAAAATATAACCCCAAACACATAGAAATCATCATCTTGCAGACAAAAAGAAGCTTTACGATAAAAATCATTAAAAAATGATTAAATTACCAAAATACCCCTAACATCAAAACATCTTTAAAACCCCCTTACGCTTAGGAAAATCCATTCGAACAGATAAAATAACAAAATGAAATCAAATAAATCATTTTGCCAATTTTCACCCAATTTATAAATTTACGAAAATACCCCTCATAAGGGTTGACAATCATTTCATGCCAAAAAATTTCATAAGTGACACAAACCAATAATTTCATTGAATTCCTTACGACAAATCGATTCCAAAACATCCCGGAACATCGAAAATCAACTTGAAACGCAAAAGTTTTCTTCGGGGGTAAAACTATAATTTTCTAATTTGTAAAAAATTTTAATTTTGAAATTAATAAATAAAATATTAATTAACGTAAAGTAAAATCTTATAAAATTAATTTAAAAATCTAAACCAAGTCAATCTCATAAGACTTAAGTCAAAACCCTCATTAAAACCCCAATAAAAAGAAACCAAGTCAATCTCATAAGACTTAAGTCAAAACCCTAATTAAAACCCTAATCTAAAGAAATCAAGTCAATCTCATAAGACATAAGTCAAAACTCTAATCTAAAGAAATCAAGTCAATCTCATAAGACTTAAGTCCAAACCCTAATTAAAATCTTTATCTAAAAAGACCAAGTTAATCTCATAAGACTAAAATCAAAACCCTAATTTATCTTATCTAAAAGAAACCTAATCAAACACTAACTCTACCCCAAAAATCTATAAATAGAGAGCCTCCACAACCTAATTTCGTCGGTCAAAGAAAATCCTAGAAAAAGTAGGTTAAAAAGCCTCCCTAGTCTTCCCAAAATCCTGATTTTGAAGCCCTAACCCCTTACCTATCATCAAAAACCTAGTTTTTATTCACAAACTCCTAGAAACTCTCTACAAAACACCCATAAATCCATCAATAAATTTAGGAAACACTTAGATCTAAGAAGTAGGTACTTCATCTTGGAGATCTGAAGCAGATCCAGTGATAGAAATGAAACGAGGAATATCTTACGAAGAACCATTCTACCAATTCTGAGGGAACCAATTGTTGTGATCATTGTGAGCATCAAAATTTAAACGGGCCCCTGCAACCTTCTAAGTTAACAAAATGCCTACCAAATCAAAATTGGACCCACAAATCTAAATTGGGTGTCTATTAATCGGGACGGGCCTCATATGGTTTGGGTTTTGATTTTCATAGATAAAGCCCATGATCCAGTAAATTCAAGTGATCCACACATTAAATATTGGGCCGTATACCCAAATAAATAAGTTTGGCCCAATAATAATCCTTAAAATTGGATTTGGATAAATTTAGCCTTTTAAAACAAATCAATTAAACCTCTTTAAGTTGGGGTATAATTGGAATGGTAAATTATCTTTAAGTCTATAAAAACAAGAGCCCCTCTCATGGAGAGGGGATCTAGATCACTTTCTCACAGAAGACAGAAGCTCTCCCTCTAGAAAAGAAGAAGCTCTCAAGCCCTCTCTAGAGATAAAACAAGATTTTTCAGAAATCCAGACTCTGACTAAAAAGAAGATCAAACATAAAATCCTTCTTCGGAAGCCAAGAAAACATTCTCAACAGATAAAGGTCAAAGCCCAGAGAGAAGAAAATCTATAGAAGCCTCTATAGAAGATCAAGCACAAATTAAAGCTATCACCCAAGCAACTTTCTCAGCCAATAAAGTGCGAAGCTCAGAGAGAAGCAAAGCTACATACGTCACCATCATCTTGTTGTATTTGACTATTAAGCAGAGGAAACATTGAGATCTGTATCTCCTTTTTATCAAAAATCAATAAAATCATTGGTGTTCACGAATCTCAAGGTAGATCTGTTAAAATTTATTGTCAACAAATTTCTGGCACGTCAGGTAGGACCATCTCAACCTCTCATCTTTTACTCTACTACAAAATATCAACTAAAGCATCGATGGCATCTCACAACCTCAACCCTATCGCATCAGTTACTACTGAGAAAGGTAAGAAAATCAATTATTCAAATCTTGAATTTGCCCAGGTTATCAGTTGTGATCATCATGTAACTCGAATATTGATGAAAATTGGTGGATCTAAGTTGGTGGAGGCTCTCCAGCATCACTCCAAGAAACGTGCCACAAAAATGGCACTTATAAAGAAGACATCATGGACGGACGTTGTAGAAGACGACTTGTCGAATTCTGGATCTGAATCGAAGTCAAGCGAGGGATCATCTAGATCTCTATCAATCACTTTTCCGTCCCAAACTCACACCTCTATTAAAGCAGTGATGACAACTGAAGCGCAACAATGGAGAAACAAGTTGCTCAGATGGCAGACACCATCAACAAATTAATAAAGGCAACGGAGGACAAAAACATCTAGATTGCAATCCTTGTTAGTCGTTTGGAGTATAAAGACAAAGAGAATGAATCAAGTGCTGGACCTTCGCATCCTCAAGGATTCACTCCTGAAGTGTACACGGCTCCGCGTGAAGAAGAACGAGAAGACTATGCTGGCTCACGTAAAGCTACGTGAGACCCACCACAAGGGTCTGTTGCCTCACTTTCCGTTCAACAGCTACAAGTAATGATTACTGACACCATTCATGCTCAGTATGGGGGCATGCCATAGTTCTCATTGGTCTATTCCAAACCTTATACTCAACGCATTGAACAATTGCGTCTCCGGCGGGATATCAACCACCAAGATTCTAACAATTCGAGGGAAAAGGCAATCCAAAATAGTATATTGCCCACTTCATCGAAACTTGCAACAATGTCGATACATTCGGTGTTTTATGATGAAACAATTCGTTCACTTCCTCCGCGGCAATGCGTTCGATTGGTACACCGACTTGTAACCCAACTCAATAAATAGTTGGGAACAACTCGAAAGAGTGTTCCTTGATCGCTTCTATAGCACTAGAAGAACAGTGAGTATGGTAGAGCTCGCTGCCGTCAAACAAAGGAAAGATGAACCAGTCATCGAATACATAGCGCGCTGGGGAAATCTTTCCCTCAACTACATGGATCGAATTTCTGAATCTTCTACTATCAAGATGTGTGTTCAAGGGATGCATTGGCAACTCCTTTACATTTAAAAGGAATTAAGCCACATACTTTCGAAGAGCTAGTTACTCAAGCCCACGACATAGAGCAGAGTATAGTTGTGCATCAGACTCTACGACCAAACGAGCCTCAAAGACAGGAAAATAAGGATGGAAAGTCCTTCAAAACTAAAGAAAGCCTTGTTTACCACCACTAGCAAACCTATCAAGATCACAGGTAAAAGAAGAGAAAATTAGCCACGAGCTGATTCAATACAAGAAAAAGGAAAAGCCTGGAAAACTCTCAAAGAGCTTGAGGCAAAAGAGTACCCTTTTCTGGATGCTGAGGTACTGGGCATGTTCGAGGAGCTGCTGAAATTAAAACGTATTGAACTTCTAGTGCCCAAACGACCCGAGGAAGTAGGTCGCGACAATGATCCAAAGTATTGTCGCTATCATAGGGTGATTAGTCACCCAATTGAAAAATGCTTCGTCTTCAAGGAGAAAATTATGGATTTGGCACGTCAAGGGAAAATTAAACTTGACTATGTCGAAAATGTTACTACTTCCAATATGACCTCTGTCACCTTTGGATCTTTTGATCCAATACTCTTGGAAAGTCATTATGCAACGCAAACTCCATCTTCTCAGATCACCAAAGTTTTACTTCAACTACCACAACTCATGTCCATACATTCGGATGTTAAAAAGGCCCATCCCACGTTGGGGGCAAGGCCAAATCGAAGAAAAATCATCACATTTCCCATTCCACTTCAACAAGGACAACAATCTCAATCAACTTCAAATTCAAGGTCAAATATCTCACAGTCTGCTTTAGTTGATGACGAAGGGTGGACAATTGTCACTCGTCGAAAAAGACGTCCTACATATGTGCCAATTCCTTCAATTTCAAAGCCAAAGAGAAAGAGAAGAAAGTCAAAACCAAGTACAGGGTTAAATAAACGAAAGAGAGTAACAAAAAAGAAGGCTTTCCGAGTTTTACCCGCAGACCCCGAAGACATCCTTCAACAATCTCCCCGTGTGTCGGTTACTCTTTTAGAATTCTTACCAAAGAAGCTCTTGAAGAAAGTCTGCACGATTTTATGTCATCGAGTGAAAGCGGAAGTGCTAGAAGATGATATTGATGATAGGTCTAAAGAACATCCTATTACTTCTAGTGATGGAGATCAACGGCTTGAGAAAGACAATAGCACCTCAAAAATATAAAATTCGTAGGTCGATTTGGATTTCTCCAGTGAATTCCAAAAAATTCAGCTTACTTCAAAGCAAAGTTCAACTGAATCAAAATAAAAAATTCAACCTGACATAGATCCACAACAAGATAGTATGTGCATGGACACAATTACCTTCACTGATGAGGATCTCCAATTGGGGTCTCGACTTCACAATAGGCCTATTTACGTCACAGGTTATGTGAGGGAGAATAAAGTTCAAAGAATTCTCTTGGATTGTGGTTCTGCAGTCAACATTATGCCAATTCGTACCATGAAACAAGTTGGGATCTCGTCGGATCAACTTGCTCATAGTAAGTTGAGATTTCCCCCCTTTGGATTATTTTTATTTATTTATTTTTTTTTTGTTTTTGTCTTTTATTTATTTATTTATTTTTTTATTTTTATTTGAGGTCCGTTTTGTATCCACGGACTGCATTTTCTCTTGACGGTCCGCTTATAAAAGCCGGACTAAATGATTTTACCCTGGTCCTTTTATTATAAGCAGACTGAGCAATTCCTTATTGGTCCGGTTATCATGAACGGACCAGTAGCTTTATTTATCGATTTTTCGAATGGTCTTCTTCGCGCGTTCACTTTACTGTCACTCTTTCTTTCTTCTCTTTTGCCCTCTCATCTTCTTGTCCTCTCATCTTCTTGATGTCCTCTTTCTCTTCTCATTACCTCCTCATCTACCTGCTTCCTCATCTATCTTCTATTGGGGATTAAGGCAGTTCATGGCTAATTCGATCGGTACTTTGGGTTGCAATCGTTGAGCAAATTTGGTCAAAGTGCTCATTTGTTTGGGATTTCTTTGCGAGGTAGGTCATCATCTCTCTCATTTTCCCTTGCTCATAACTCTCTTCGCAGGCATTTGTGTATGAATGTATTGCTTCCCTTCGACCGGATCTATCATGTTGTTTTTTTTTTTTTTGCAATTGATTTTGAGTTTTCTTGTTGGATTGATTTCTGTGGTTGATCCTTGACGGTTTCTATTTCATTTTGAGTTGAATTGGCGTAGGTTTTGTTGCTAACTGATTATCATGGGATCTAAATTGCCGTTCGTTGGTTTTTCATTATTTGAATGATTTTTTATTTTGGATGATTATTGATTGGTTATTAGGGCTTTGGACTTCGATTGTTTGATTGGTCCTGATGATTGGTATTGAATTCTTGATTGTTGATTATGTTTTAGAGATTCAATTGATAATCGATTGGTTAGATTGGTTAAGTTTGTTGATTAAGATTTTTAATTGCTTGTTAATTAAGATTGGTTAAGATTTTTAGTAGATTTAAGATTTTTAACTATTATTGATTAAGATTGGTTAAGATTGTTCATTGATTAAAATCCTTAATTGTTTGTGGATTAAGATTGGTTAAGTTTTTTAATCGTTCGTTGATTAATTAGGTTTGGTTAAAATTTTTGGTTGTTCGTTGATTAAAATCCTTAATTGTTTATGGATTAAGATTGGTTAAGTTTTTTAATTGTTCGTTGATTAATAAGATTTGGTTAAGGCTTTTATTCGACTGTTGATCGATTAGATTGGTTAAGATTTTTAATTGATTATTGGTTGGCTAGGTTGGTTAAGGTGATTGTTGATCAAAAATTTTAATTGTTTGTCGATTAAGATTTTTAATGATTTGTTGCCTGGTTATATACATAGTTTTTATTTGATTGGCCGAAACTTTGGTTACTACCCTTGGCACACAATGCTTTCATATGGTTCGAGTTATCATTTACTTGGCGTTAGGGCCTTACCATGGATCGTATTTGGATTGTTTGTTTGATGAATTTTGGGTTTCGTAAGGTTGATTTTCGTTGTTATTTGTTGATTTATCTAGGGTGTAGTGAATCCTAACCTTTGTTTTAGTTGGATAGGGTTGTTTTGGGCCACGTGGGGCTAATCAGGTGGTTTTAGGTTGATTCGTTGTTTTAAAGTGTAAAGAGTTCTAGCACTTGTTTTGTCGATTGTGGGATGTTCATTGAGTTATTATTTTGTTGAAGCGTCTCATGTGTAGCAAGTCCTAGCGTTTGTTTTGTCGATTGTGGAAGGTTCGTTGACTTATTATTTTGTTGAAGTGTCTAAGGCGTAGTGAATCCTAGCGTTTGTTTTGTCGATTGTGGAAGGTTCATTGACTTATTATTTTGTTGAAGCGTCTAAGGCGTAACGAATCCTAGCGTTTGTTTTGTCGAGCATTGAGTGTTTTCGTTTGCGTAGATGGGTCGTGCTCAGAGGTGTACTGTTGCTTTTGAAG
>NW_028237550.1:0-18290 GCF_017979445.1 Akebia trifoliata
GCCATCACATTCATTTCTTAACCTAGGACTGGGGCAAGTCACCATAAAAATAAAAATAAAAATAAAAACAAAAATCATCAAAAGTCAAAACAAGATACCAAAGTATACTCCTCTGGCCCGCATGAGGATAAACTGTGAACGGTTAAAAGTACAAAAAAATCAAAAAGTCAAAAATCTCGAATGTCTGATCTCAAACTCGACCTAAATCTCCTACCTAAATAAGTTCGTGTGACGACGGGAGGAGACATAGATCATATTTTCGAAACAAAAATAGACGAACCCCGTGTCCAAACTACCCCTCAATAAATCCAAACTCAGCCTTCTTTACATCATTTCACAACCTAGCCTAAGCCTACATTTCGTCCTATTTAAAAGTCCTCTCAGATCAGGGAATGGTTCAAGGCATCTCAATCACGGTGAAGGCACGTCACGAAAAATATCGTCAGTGCGGTCTATCTTGCCACTTAAATCGGTTTCAAGCCGCCAAAGTCGTTGGAAGATCCGAGAGGGGAGACCAGGTCGAATATTAAAAAAAAGAGCGACTCGAAGTGTAGAGTCATTGATCTTGAAGCTCAACTTGAGTCACCGCACCATGAAAATCGTCGGAGGAACTCGAGAGGGAGTCTAGATCTGTTACTCAAGAAAGAGCGCCACTAGAAGAGTAGAGTATTCGATCTCGCAGCTCAACTTGAGTCACCAAGCCACAAGGGGCATAAAGAAATCGAGAAGACATTCAAAGCAAAAAAAAAAAAAAAAAAAATCTATAAAGTAAGAATAGACTGAAAGGGCATAGTGAAAACCTGCAAGGGCACTATGAGTAAAAAGATCAGTCCATGGCAAGATCAAAACCACCGGCATGATGAAAACCCAAAAAGGGCGTCGATGCGCAAAAATGTGGAAATCGGGTCTGGTGAAAACCGTAACTGGCGCCAGGGGCAAAAATGAAAAAAAAAATTTAAAAAAAAAAATGAAAAAAAAAAACAAAAAAAAAAAAAAAAAAAAAAAAAATTAAAAAAATAACTCCTGGCCCGCAAGAGTATAAACTGTGAACGGCGAAAATCTCGAAATCCTCAATGTTCCAATGGATACAACGAAGATAATTTAGTCAAAATTCTCAGTCTCGGGGATGACTCTAAAGAGGCTAAGGATTAGTCGATACTTGTATCCTCGACATTTGGCAAAGGCACCATGATCGTTGACATTTAGAGTCATCAAACACTAGCCTGTTACAGATTATTCGACAAAGGCAATCTTTTAAAACCTAAAAATAAAAAAAATAAAAATAAAAAATAATAATAAAAATAATAAAAAAATGAACAAAAATTGCATCATCAAAATTACTATTTTTGGCCTATGACGAAGAATCTAGGACTTTTCTTAAAATCAAGTGTTTTCGAAAGCAGTAGATATATCTGAGGCCACTATGTAAAAAACATATTTCATTCATTTCAAATAGTGCTATATCATTCTCATTAAAAGCAGGGTACAAGAAGGAATAGCGGGCAAAGTGCCACTCAAGCATTTCTCTGGCAAGCGTAGAAGGCAACAAGCCATCCTCTAGGGCTTGACCTAAGCAGCTTGGGCAACGATGATTCTCTTCACATCCGAGGCTTGATGACACACCAAATACTCAAATATCATACCATCATGCAAGTCTTTCTCAAGGATGGTCACGCTACACTAAGCTCTCTCAAGATGATCCTATAACTTCCATGAAGGGAAACTAAGTTCGAAATTTAAAATCAATGAGGGAAAAAGAAAAAATATCTCAAAATTGCATTGCATGGTTCAAAACGTCAATTACTTCTTCCAAAAATCATAAAAAATGATATCTAAGATTTCAAACGAGCTCCGTGCCACGAAATTAAGGGTTTCAAAAAGGCTAATCATGTCAGACCCCATGCTTGGGTAGCCACATTTTACAAAAAATTCTTCAATCCATTCGGCGTTGTTAATCGTCATGCAATAAATTATTTCGGATTCGTACAAATAAAGGGTCTAATTTATTCTTTGCAGTTCTTTGCAAGCAACTCCTGCAAAGAGGGGCAGCTGTAGACACCCCAATTTGCACGAACCCATAGGAAAATCCAAATTTTCTCGAATTAATTTCGATTTAGAACTCAAGTTCTTCGACGGACCCACATTGTTATTTTGCATCATTTTCATGCATACATGCATCATCTCATATCATTGCATGCCCATGCCTTGTCCCTAATCCACTTAAACCTATGCTCATCACCCATATCCCAAACCTAAACCCAAGTCTATATCCCTAACCCAAAATCAAGTCCATCCTAAGCCCAAACCCAAGTCCATATCCCAAACCCAAACCCAAACCCAAGTCCATCCTCTCACCCCTTCATAAGATGACACATGTTGATACCTCATAAGCCTCCAACACCCAATGCATCATCTAATTGGAGGGTCAACTTCTCTCTTGTGAAAACTCAAGAATGCCATTCTCAAAGAGCTTAGTCAAACCAAAAAGGTTATTTGGTCTTTGGTAATAATCCATAAAGGTGAGGGAACTTCCCTTTATGCCCTCAAAAGGTGAGAATCTTCAAGTACATACATAGAGTTCTCCCATTGGTCCATTTCAAAATTATACTTCCACCCTTGCTTTATTTGTTATTTACAAATGAACCAAAGTCTACTTTTCACCTACCACTTCACCTTTACACATGTCATCCTCCTATTCACCCTCCCAAATGTGCTTTTCTTTTCCCATTGGTCCATTTCAAAACTATACTTCCACCCTTGCTTTATGAGTTATTTACAAATAAACCAAGATCTATTTTTTACCTACCACTCCACCTTTACACATGTCACTCCCCCATTCACCCTCCCAAAAGTACTTTTGTTCTCTCACCTCTATTTACCAAAAAACCAAGGATCAAAGCATGCTTTTAGGGTTTCTTCACAAATGTCATCTTCCCCCATACAAATGAAAAATCCAAAAAGAAATAACCTAAATCTCATGTCCATTTTCTTCATTTTTAGGGTTGGACCACTTTATCCCCAAAAGTCCTCCAAAAACTCTATAAATACCCTCATTTTCTATGAACAACTCATGCTCTCAAGCCCCCATCTCTCAACCTAAAACTCTACCCAAATTTCTACTCACTCTCTCATATTCTAAACTTCAACTCACTCAACCTTCAATCACCTCACTCAACTCCTAAGCTCACCTCTCAAGATCAAGTTCATTCAAAACCATCAAGGGACAAGGTAGGGTTTAACATGTAGTATATCTATTTCAAAGCTTGCATCTTCTTCTTCTAACCTTCTACCTTATTTTATTTTTAGAAAGCCTTAGGATGTAATGCATAACCTCTCTCATCCCCGGTAGATTGGACTAAGGTTCGATCGAAAGGATGGGGGTTGAAGCCCTTTTCACCTCAATCTCATGCATCATATTGTACACAATGCACACACTCACTTATGCATGACAATGATGAAGAAATGTGTCACCCTCTTGATGGGGTGAAACACTAAGTTTCTAGCCATGCATACATGCATCATGGTTGTGGCCTCAAGGGAACTCCATCATGGAGTCTCTCTAAAAGCTCAAACCTACATTCATATTCATAAATTTAATGTGGCTACATGGGTCATTCTTTTCCATAGAATGCCCCTAATGTCATGTTAAAAATCAAAACCCTTTGTTAAGGGAACATTCCACTTAATGCACACACCACTCTTACCATACATTCTCATGCATTTTAATATTTGTTTTCTTGAGTTTTTTACAAAATAAAATGACCAAGCAAGGTAACCACCTTTGGTGGAGAGGATGGGGTGCCTAACACCTTCCCCATCCTCTAACCGGACCTCCTTACCTAGATCTTAGGTAGACTTTGTCTTTTCCAACATATGAGAGTCACTAGAATGCCATAAAAAATGGTTTTCAAAAATATCAATTCGGGTGCCCATTCACACCCATTCCAAAAAAGAATGGTGGCGACTCCAAACAATGTAGCATTGAGGTTCATGGCGAACATTTCATGTCTACAATGACATTTGTGCCATACTGTCACGATCGTATTCTTTGGAAGCGAGGTCATGCAGCGTTTGGGGTAGTAGCCTACAAGCAAGCCTGCCAAAAATATCTCACACACACAAAACGTAGCTAGCAATACAAGATAACAGGAGCAACACGAGACAAAGTCCGAAGGTAACTTTGTTGATATAGTATGTAATTATACTGAGTAACACGTTACAAAAGCTAATAAGGTATGTTACAAGCAACTAGCGATCTATGACACACGGGATGCCATGTAACTTATATGAGGGCTCAAAGTCAACGTGGGTGTAGGCCGAGGATTGGGACCAAAGTCTCTCTTCCTATAAAGAGTATATTAAGTATTTCCTAAGTTTTCAGAATGAAACATCCAAAGTAGAAGCCGATCATACTCTTTCATATTTTAATACAATAATGCCACTAAGCTAATAGATATGCCCTGGCACAGGGCTAATATGGCTTCATATATGAGTCTTACATAGAATTACATGGGTGCTCCTAGGTGACTCTAGGACGAGTTACACCTAATTCTAAGTGTCATTGTGCATGACCTTCACAGTCTCCCCCACTTATTCTACAGACATCATCGTCCCATTGTCCTTGAGAAACTATTCAATCCTCTGTTTGAATGGTAGTAAGTTCTCTACACTCTCCCATGTAACTTCACATTCTGGCATGTTCTTCCACTTGACGAAGTACTCTACATGTTGCTGTTTGCTTGAATTACTACTAATTTGATGCTCTACGAGTACCTGTCGACAACACGCTCTGGCTAAGAAGGTGTACGTGTTGAAATGTTGCGTGCGGGATTTGCTAGATCTGTATAGAATGGCTTGAGACAGTTGGCATGAAAGGCAAAGTAAATGTTGTGTAACCAGTGTAGTAACTTCAACTTGTAAGAGACTTTGTCAACTCTAGAGAGGATGAGCATTGAACCTTCATAACACTATATTAGACCTCTGTGTATTCGTTGAACTCAGTTGAACCTTGTCAACTGATCTGTCTTTAGTAGAACTAAGTCACCAACTTTGAAAGGATCTGGTCGACGATGTTCATCAACCCATTTCTTTATTTGCTTGAACGTTTTTTCAAGGTAAGACCTAGCAATTTTATTGTTGTATTGTCAAAGCTTAGCAAACATAAACACCCTTAGACACTGTCCCAAATAACCTGAAATAATAGTGTGAAGTGTTAGAGATTGTTGGCTAGTAATAAATTCAAAAAGACTTTTATTAGAGAAAGAGTTCTTCTAAAAGTTGAAATAGAACTGTGCGACATCAAGAAGATTTGCCCAATCCTTCTGGTTGGCATAGACAAAATGCCTTAAATACTCCTCCAACATAACATTGAATCTTTATGTTTGCCCATCTATTTGAGGATGTCTACTGCCAAAAAATTCAAGTTGATACCAAAGTAATCTGAAAAGTTCAATCCAAAACTTTCTTGTGAATCTTGAATCCATATTACTGATAATGTTTCTAGGAACATCCCAATACTTGATGAAATGCTTGAGAAGTAATTGAGCGGCTTCATCTGCAACCTGAACTTGATAGTAACTTGATCTCAAATCCAACTTCGAAGAGTACTTGGTTGCCCCAAATTGATCAAATAAGTCGACAATCAGTGGGATATAATACTTGTTCTTGACGGTGACCTTATTCAATGCTCGGTAATCAACACAAAGTCGTAATGACCCATCATGTTTCTTCTAGAACAAAACAGACGTCCCATAAGGTGCCTTGAAAAGTCTGATAAATCCAAACTATAGAATTCCATCAAGTTACTAACGTAGCTCAGCTAGTTCCGGAGGACTCATCCTGTAAGGCTCCCCTCGCAGAAGGCGTGGTACCAAGTACTAATTCAATATGATGGTCAATCAGCCTACGCGACGGTAAGGCCTTAGGAAGCTCATTTGGCATCACATCATCAAATTCTCTCAATACTTGTTTAATCAGAGTGGGAGTTGAATTATGGCATTGATCATTAGGTTCAACTCGTTAGGTAATAATGTAAGTTTGTTTCCCTTTCTTCAACATTTTCTTTAGTTCAAGAGTTGAGATTATCGTTCCTTCTTCGTTGCTTGTAGAAATGGGAATGAAGCTTGGGCATTCACCTAGCATACCCAGTATGGTGGTGAATCGCATCGGAGCAACCCTAATTTGTCGTAAGAAGTTCATCCCAATGATGACTCAGAATTCATCTAGTGGAACTACGAGTAAGTCAAGATTACCCCTCTATGTGCCTATCTTGATACACATGACTTTGGCTGACCCTTGGATAGGAGTGTCTTCAAAGTTAACAACTTTCATACGGCTAGATTCTTTTTCAAGTCTAATATTGAAGCGCTTTGCCTTTATATGGGAAATGAAGTTGTGCGTAGCTATTGTATCAACCATTGTCTGGGTGGTCTTACCACCAATTTCAATGTCCACATACATGAAACCCTTCTGTTGACGGTTCTTCTGAGTCTTAAAGGTCTGTTTTAGTGCACTCAACAAATGCATGGCTCCCATGTGAGGAGACTCATCATCATCTCGCCCATTTGTATTCTCGTTACTAGGGTCACTTTAAGAGGGTAATAGTGCATTCAGCTCGGCTCGTTATGGGTACTTGAATGTCTTGTGAAAACCACCACACAAAATGCATTTAAACTTATTGTGGTGATTGTTAGACATGGTACCTATGTTCTTTGAAGGGGAGGCATCCCGTTGGGATCTCTAGCTAAAACTGTGTCTTTGTCTTCCATTCTTACATTTAGAAGAATCCTGGGTGTGCTCACGCTGCGGGGAGTACCCTTTCGATTGAGGGTATACCTTCTTTTTGCCCCTATCCATGGGAGTATAATTAGTCAACCGCTCGACTACAACAATAGCAAACGTAAAATCTTGTACATGTTGCCTTTGGAATTTGATCTAAACCCAAGGCTTAAGCCCTTCTTGAAATGAAAACAGTTTGTCCTTCTCGGACATGTCACGAATATCAAGCATCAAGATAGAAAATTGCTTGACGTAGTCGTGTACTGTACTTGTCTGGTAGAGTTGCCTCAACTTTCTACAGGCAATAAACTCTACATTCTTTAGTAGAAACTAATTTTTCAACTCCCTTTTGAGGTCATCCCATGTATCGATGGAATATTGGTCATTTTCTATCTCAGTGTACTTGGTACACCACCATAATTTGGCATCACCTATGAGATATATAAAGGCCGCGGTGACCTTTACTTCTTTTGAATCCGGATGAATGGCACGGAAGTATTGCTCCATATCAAACAAGAAATTCTCGAGCAAGGCCCGTGACTCAGGGACTAGCAAGCGTGAGGGATGAGCTTCACCAATAGAAGGTCGTTCATTACCAACAACTCTGACCAGGAGACCTACCTTTGTAGTAAACTTCGTGATCTGTTCCTATAAGTTTCCTAGTGATCCTCGAGTATCTTCCTTGAAGTCAATCAATTTAGCGTTAAAGGTCATGGATTCATTATCTAGTATGTCATATCGATCACCTAGTTGAGCAATACTATCAACAAAACCGGATAGAAGGACCATATGATCTTCAAGTGGCTCTATATGTTCCTTGTTTATACGTGGAGGTGATGGAGTTGGAGTGGGCTGGTCCGTGATGTTTTTCTTTCCTCTTACCATTGTTCACATGAACTAAATGGAACTGGTGAAGAGTTAAGTCTTGAAACCAACTTGGCTCTGATACTAACAGTCACGGTCGTGTTCTTTCAAAGTAAGGTCGTGCGATGCTTGGGGTGATAGCCTACAAGCAAGCCTGTCAAACATATCTCATACACACAAAACGTAGCTAGCAATACAAGATAACAGGGACAACACGAGACAAAATCTGAAGGCAACTTTGTTAAAATAGTATGCAATTACATTGAATAACACATTACAAAAGCTAAGAAAGTATGTTACAAGCAACTAGTGATCTATAACACACGAGACACCACATAGCTTGAGCGAGGGCTCAAAGTCAACGTGAGCGTAGGCCGAAGATTGGGACCAAAGACACCCTTCCTACAAAAGTACACTAAGTTTTTCCTAGGTTTCCAAAATGATTCATTAAAAGTAGAGACCGATCATACTCTTTCCTATTTTATTACAATAATGTCATTAAGCTAAAAGATATGCCCTGGCACGGGCTAATATAGTATTATACATGAGCCGTACATACAATTACATGTGTAAAACCCCAAGTTTTCAATTCGTATCTTGAGAAAAAATAAATAGTGGAATTTTGAGAAAATTTTGAAAGTGGGACTTAGGGTAAAACTGTAGGATTTTGTCCTGATTATTTTTACTAAAATCTGACCTCACTACTACATTCAAAATGGTCGGAAAACATATTTTAGCGTACAAACACGTTCAAATGCGAGTTTGAACAGAAAAGTTACAAAATCCTCGATTATCGAGTCGGACTAGACTAAAATAATGACTTTTTGCTAGAGTAAGAATTTTTAAAATTTAATTATATCATTAGGTTCATAACGAAAAATTATAGAAAATAGATTATTTACTTTTCATTTTTGGACTCTAAAAAGTTGAATTATCGTCAAAAACGAAAACAACGCCAATTTTAGGGTCTCATTGGGCCAAAAAAAGTAAATATTTGCTAGAGAAAAAATTTATAAAATTTGACCACCATTAGATCTAGAACGAAAAATTAGATAAAATAAAGTATTTATTCATCACTTTTGGAGTCCAGACGGTCAAGTTATCGTCGAACGAAACAATAAATAAAATACTGATTTCGTACTGCACTTATATAAATAAATTTTTTTAATCCAAAACACTATTCCTCATCTAATTTCGTCCTAAAAAATTGATTTTTTTTTTTATTTTCAAACTCCGATTCGCCGCGAACGGTCTGTCTTTAACCTCCAACGTAGAAGGGAAAAATATCTGTAACGCCATTCTCTATCAAACCCACCCAATTTCCTTTCGATTTCTCTCATTTTTCACCCCTTATCGTCAAAAAATAGCCGTATATAGTACGGGGGTTTCAAAACTTCGACCCTAGATTTCATCAGTTTCGAGGTCAAATCGTCTTCCACTGCAGAAGGGAGAAAGTACGACGACATCAAAATCTTCGAAACCCCGGGTCAAATTCAAAAATGAACCGCCTCGAAGTTCGATCTATCTTGATTTCCATGCCAATCGTTTCGATTTCTGCGCACACGCTTCGATCCTATTACACAAAGATTGTAAGGAACTCTCAATTTCTATTAGTAATCGTAGATTGTGAAATTACATTTAGGATTTTATTAAAATTTTGTGATGTGTTTCTAAAAATATAGAATTCAATAGGTTATTTCAAATTCATGCTAGAACTTGTATATTTGATATGTTTAATTACATTTTATAACAAATAATATGTGGGTAGGATATTTCACTAGGTTATTTCTGTCAATTGGGTCCTGTGCACCATTCGAACCCTGTTTTGATCTAAGTTTTGTATTTTTTCAATGTTATTAAAAAAATGAATTTCATAGTTGAAAAAATAATAATTTAATATTCAGTGAACTCATATTGAGTTGATGAATATCAGAAAGTGAATATTTTTTTTGAAAGATTGAAAATTACGAAAATTGGAAAAAAGATATGAAACGGTAAAATGTAAGAATCACACTCGAGGGATGATGTCTGCATTTTACATTGTAATGTTGTATGTTGGTTGGTGAAGGGATATCTTGGGATAATGATTGGTTGCATGTTTATTTAAATTATGTTGGCGCAGAGGCTCCAAGTTCTGTTATTTATTTTAGGCCAAGTGGCCACAATTGCATGATAGGAAACTAGATATCTATTCTCAATCTTGTATTATTAATTTCTTATTTGTTTTTAAAGAAAATTTCTTATTTATTTTCAAAGAAAATAAAATAATATATATAATTATTTTATGAGCTATTAAAGAGTCTGTGAATGCTTGAAGGGATAGTGTATCATATCATCTGGAATGGTGTACTATCCTGGGATATACAGTAGGGATCACCAAGCTCAGACGTGGTATGGGGACACGTATGAGAGTGGAATCATAACTGGAATCTGAGTTTATTCCTCTCTATCTTTACCAATGAACTTATAATATAAAGGTAGTCGTATACGAATAGATTGTATATTTGGGAATTACATGCACGCCTGATAGGCATAGACGAAGATGGTTAGTCAGTGATCACTAACAATCTATAGTAGTTGAACGTTCAAACACATCGAAAAGAGACTCATTGCTTACGATCACGTCAAACGACTAGTCTAAGCCGGATAAATGGTCTCGCAAGTGTGGTAAACAACGACCAACCACAAAATCAAGAACTAATACTTTATTATGAAAAATCATATCCCGACTGGGAACGATCCAGTCGTGAATCCCAACTCTCTAATTCCACTACTCCACCATTGTGTATTATGTATATGTTTCTTTATTTTGATATATAAAATGAAATGCATGTTTAATGTTTCTATTTGGTCAATTAGATTTGTATAAAAAGAAAATGTTATAATAAGTACTGTTAATGATGTAATGTGAGTTTTAAAATGTTCAGTTGCTCATTCCTAACTATATGTACCAGTTAATCATAGTTTCTTTTGTAAAACTTTGCATATGTTAAAATAATTTAGTATGTTTATTCGTTCATGTTATGAGAGGTTATTGACAGAAATTGTTTGCTTCCCTAGTGAGTAACCCTTGTTACTCACCCTTTCCTTCTCCATTTTTTTAGTTTCAGATTCAGAGCTTGGCGAGGTAGGTATAGAGCATGAGTAAGGATCACCTGGTGGGTCAGATAAACAACCAGAGTTCGTCACTTGGTGAGTATTGAGGATATACCCCCTAGTGGTATAGATTTGTCCAGGAGTATTATAGATGTTGTATTGAGCGTTAGGACTTTTGTTAGAGTGAGGAATGTTTGTATAATCCTGTATTTTAGTTATCCTTCTGCACTCTGATCTATCGTATGTTATTAAATGTATATAAGTTTCTGCTTGTATTATATTTTGTATGTATATATACAGGATAATGTATGTCATTTTATCAAGTGCAGGTTGAACGCATTGGAATGCTAACATAAACAGAGGAGACCATGCCAAAATTTCGATGTGTCACCTAGTGCCTCGAGATATAACATGGGACTTTGTGTTAGCGTTTGGCGGAGCGCTACAACATGGGTGTTCTCGAGTGACTCCAGGGAGAGCTACACCTAAATTTAGGTTTCATCTTGCATAGCATTCACACATAGGCACAGGCAAATTCTAGAATTTATATAAATTTAAGTATACTATAAAAGTACAATTATAATGTTAACAAATTCAAAATTAAATAGAAACAAATCAATAAATTAATATAATAATTTGATTTCTAAATATAAAAAATGAAAAAATATAACAAATTGATTTGATTCATCGAACTAATAAAAAATTGTTGAGAACCAACATGCTTTGATTCACCAAACCTAATCAAGTTTCAATGGATTTATGGTTCACTTGATTTTATGAACCCAGTCTGAACCATATCACAAAATGGTTCAATTTGTAGGTTCGTACTAATACCAACAAATTGGGTAACATACACATACCAACAAATGTCTCTAGACAAATACCATAAGTATGCCCACGTGTAACGGCCATGTAACACCTAGAGTTTAGGTGTAATTCGCCCCGGAGTCACCCGGGAGCACCCATGTAACACTATGTAAGGCTCAATATGAAGTCATGTCAGCCCCATACCAAGGCATATCTATTAGCTTAGTGGCATTTTAGTAGGAAGGGTGTCTAGTGCTTCACAATCCTTGGCCTACACCCACGTTGACTCGAGCCCTCGCGCCAAGCTACGTGAAAGTCCCACGTGTCATAGATCATTAATTGCATTATAGCACACCTATTTGCTTTTGTAACATGTTAAACCGTGTAATTAATATTATATCAACAAAGTTGCCTCCAGGCTTTGTCTCGTATTGCCCTCTTATCTTGTTTGTTTGATACGTTTGTGATGTACGATCATTTTTACAGGTTTGCTAGTAGATTAACACCCCCTTGCGCTGCACGACCTTGTTTCAAAAGAACATGGTTATGACAGTTGGTATCAGAGCATAGTTGTTGTCCAAACCACGTTGGTTACAAATTCAAGTTGGTTTCAACACCAAGAAATTCCCCCAATTTTCATTTAGTTCACGCGAACAATGGCAAAAGGAGATAAAAGTACCGCAGACCAACCCGTTCCAACCACACCACCCCCACGTACAAACAAAGAACGTATTGAGCTACTCGAAGATAAGATGGCCCAACTATCGGATCTCATTGATGGTATTGGACAACTAGATAATCGTCAGAACACGTTAAAAGAAGAATCTGTGATCCTCAGTGCTAGAGTAGTTGACCTCGAGGAAGATACTCGAGGATCTCTAGCCAACTTACAGGAACAGATCATGGAGCTCCATACAAAGGTAGGTCTCCTCGTCAGAGCCGTTGGTAACGAACGGCCTACCAGTAGTGAAGCTCCTCCCTCGCGCCACGCACCTTTAATAGTGTTTGCGATGCAAAAGAGCTCAAGAATTTTATGTTTGACATGAAACAGTACTTCCGTACAACTCGTCTGGATTCAGAAGAGGTAAAGGTCACAACAGCTTCTATGTATCTTGTAGGTGATGCCCAACTATGGTGACGAACAAAGTACACCAAGATGAAAAGTGGCCAATGTTCCATCGCTACATGGAATAACCTTAAAAATGAGTTGAAATATCAATTTCTACCAGAGAATGTGAAGTTCATTGCCCGCAGAAAGATGATGCAACTGTACTAGATAGGTACAGTTCATGACTATGTCAAGCAATTTTTCGCCTTGATGCTTAATATCTGTGACATGTCAGAAAAAGACAAGTTGTTCTCATTCCAAAAAGGGCTCAAGCCTTGAGTTCAGACAGAGCTCCAAAGGCAACGTGTGCAAGATCTCGCATCTACAATTGCCGCAGCCAAGCAGTTGAATGATTATACTCCCGTGGATGGGAGCATACGAATATACACCCTCACTCGAAAGGGTACTCCCAGCAACATGAGCACACCAAGAAGTCTTCGAATGGTAAGAATGGAGGGCACAGACACAGTTCTAGTCAGGAATCCCAACAGAATTCCTCCCCTTCACACAGTAGAAGTACTTCGCCTGCCAAACACCGCCACAAGCTTAAGTGCATTATATATGGTGGTCCTCACAAGACATTCAAATGTCCACAGCAGAGTAAGTTGAACGCATTATTATCCTCCCAAAATGACCCTAGTCACAAAATTACAAGTGGGTGAGATGATGAAGATTATCCTTACATGGGAGCCATGCATTTATTGAATGCAATGAAACAGACATCTGAGACTCAAAAAAGCTGTCAACGAAAGGGTCTTATGTATGTTGATGTCGAAGTTGGTGGCAAGACCACCCAGGCAATGGTTGATACAAGAATTGCGCATAGCTTCATTACCCCTGCAGAAGCGAAACGTCTCAATATTCGACTTGTGAAAGATACAAGGCACATGAAAAATGTAAACTCCCAAGCCACTCCTATCCAAGGTTTGGCAAAGTCAGTGTCCGTCAAGATAGGCACATGGAAGGGTAAGCTTGATTTACTCGTAGTTCCACTCGATGAATTCAGAATTATCATTGGGGTGGATTTCTTGCGATAGAACAGGGTTGTACTGATATCATTCGCCAATACATTGGGCATGCTAGGTGAATGTCCAAGCTTCATTCCCGTCTCCACCGGCAAGGAAGAGGGAAAGATGATTTCAACCCTTCAGCTGAAGAAAAGGTTGAAAAAAGGTGAGCAACCGTACATTACTACCTTGCGAGTTGAGCCTGATGATCAGGACCATAGTTCAACTCCTACTCAGGTTACACAAGTATTGACAGAGTTTAATGATGTGATGCCGAATGAACTTTAGAAGGTTCTACCGCCATATAGACCGATAAGTCATCAAAATGAACTACTATCTAGAACTACGCCTCCTACAAGGGGGCCTTACAGGATGAATCCTCCAAGAATAACTGAGTCAAACATACAACATTATGGGTTTTTACATCTGTGCCTCTATTAGTTACAGTTACATAATTACCCCTTATAATTATTTCATTCCCTACACTACACATTCATTAATTAATTAATTAAATTTTATTTTCATCTGAGATACCACCACCACCCTATGCTTTCAAAATTATGACTAACACATACTCCTATGTCCCACTTTTTATTACTTCAGTTACACTTATATTACTACCAACGAACCACCCTGCACATGACATCAATTAAATAAAGCCACATCAGTGGAGAGGTCTTTCTAGTTACTCCTTCACTCCATCTATTGAAGATAGTTGAAGTTTATAAAAGAAATTTAAGGAAAAATGTTTAAACAGCATTCCTTGAAATTTTAATAATTATAAAGATGAATCAAACTATTTCACCAAAAAATTCAAAATGACATAGTGGGTTTTGTGTAATTTTACACATAAAGTATACCTTCTTACTCCCTTCAAGACGTTTCCGCGTGTAAAGCTTGACTTGTCTTTTTTTTCTTTTTGTCTTATTAACTCCTAGACTATCTTGCCTTGTTATCTTGTTTGTTTGCTACATTTGTGGTGTACGATCATTTTTATAGGCTTACTTGTGATTTAACACCCCCTTGCACCGCACGACCTCGTTTC
The DNA here is from genome assembly GCF_017979445.1 of Akebia trifoliata. NCBI lineage: Eukaryota > Viridiplantae > Streptophyta > Magnoliopsida > Ranunculales > Lardizabalaceae > Akebia > Akebia trifoliata. The sequence continues at coordinate 14,705 of NW_028237550.1, forward strand.
GAAAGAATATGACCGTGACACCACGGCCCCATTGTATTGACGTGACCCAAAAACCACTGAAAACTAGGTGCCAAAGGGCCCAATCGTCACAATAAACTTATAAAATAACAAAAGATATGTACTCTATAGGTATAGTTTGCGTGGATCAAGTCCACCATCTTTACGAGTCAATTATGACTCAGAGCATCATTGATGTTAAGATCATGTTGGCAAACCTCCATGGATCCATTCAGGGAATCTAGGAACCTTCCTAAGAACAAAAAGATGAAGTTTTACTTTATAGATGGACCACTATTGACCCATTGAAGTGGATCTCTATTGACCCCTAAATGATGCCGTCCATCAGAAGCCTCAATTGATGGGTGGTCAATTCTCGGAAAGGGCTTGGCAGTCAAAATAAGACTGACCGACTTATCTATGGCTAAATCCTGAATTGGTTAACAAAGAATAAGCGTAGTAGTTACAGAGAACAACAGCTTCATACGTTTACCAGTGTGATATGCACCATGCATGCTCCATCCAATAAAGATGTCTATTATTTCAAAAGGTAGAAATTGTTAAGATTTTAATCCCAAACATAATTATATATTTATTCAGCAATCTAGAGTTTCATTCACAATCAAAAACCAAAACATGGATAATCACCTTCATTGATTTAAACACACACTTGTACCTGTTGTTAGCAAATAATTAATCCACGTCAAGTCAATAGAGTAGTTTCTTCACTTTCCCAACGTCCAATTAGTATTTGATCACCAGAAAAGCAATACAATAGAAATAGCTCTTCTCAATCCTTAAAGAGTAACTCCAATGGAGATATCCATAAATACTAGCCATAGGGAGTAAGCATTCCATTATGGAGAGCCATTTTGGATATTCAAGGGGTATACATTCCAAAACCGTGCTTTTAACCCAACTCAAAGCTGAAACTCTATAACATATCTTCTAACAGTAACTTCCAACTCTTTGCATCTACTTCAACCTGCGAAATGTACGCGGCAACCTCAGTACCATCCAAGGTCTCATTAGAGCAGAGCATTAGATGCATATACAGTGTCTGTTGCAACTCAAGCTAAATCTACATAAAATCACGCAAAACAGATATTATATCGGAAATAGGAATGCAACAAAACAATATCATTCTGCAACACTTGTTATTGTAATCAACAGGATTCCAGAAAATACTACACAGACTAGGAAAGGTAAGGGTTATCCTGAAATAAAATAAAAATACAGTTCCTATCAACTGAAGATTTGATCTATAATGCATCTGCAACATTGATGTTCTAGTCTTCATTTGAATCACATTCTGTGACATTTTGTTAGAGCAATTAACTTTTGTTCGGGCTTGATGTTAGTCTCAATTTTATCGACATTAACAGCTGTTCACAGCCTAATGTTCCCAGAACAAAATCTTGCTTGAGATTCAAATGCCTGGACTTGTTAGGTGGTGTCCAAGTACCGTATGGAGCACATTAAGAGAATCAAAGGATGAGACAACAATAGATAAAAGAAAGAATGAACTTCATGCAATAACCACCAAAAAGTACATGACTATCAGAAATATGTAGTAAGGTTCCATGTTTTTCGCTTTCAGCTATTTGTACATCTATTGTAAAATCTTTAAATGTGCACGAGATCTTATAGTAACATATTATAGGACATGAATATTGTAGTGGACATTTAAATGAAAAAAATGAGCTACTATTAGCACCCAACTTTTACTTGTTACACTCAATTTCTTAAATTATCAATCACACCCCAATTAAAAATTAAAATACACTCTTCAAACATTACAAAGGTTTGCCTGTAATTATAATTTCAACATTACAAAACAATGCAACCCTCATTCAGACAATTTCAGTAGTTGTTTACAATTATGATTAGGCTCATATAAAATCCTAAACCCAAAAAATAGAAATCTAGCAAGGAAATACTAGAGAACTTCTATTGGCACCCAACTTTTGCTTATTCTGAATCATTCACTTATTTTCTTTATTTTTAATTGGGGTGTAGTAAGTAAAAGTTGTGGTGCCAATAGCAGCTCTCGAAAAAAGGGACCGAATTACATTGGCCACAGAGAACAACAAAGAATGAGATTGGTGGACATGTAAAGGATGAGAAAAACACAAGTACCTGGAATGGTTTATCCCTCCATTGAAAGACACAACCACGGGCTTCTATTTGCACGAGAAAAGGTTGTGGGAGTAAGTATTTAAAAGATGCATGAAGTTTCACTTTTCTTAGCCCCACACATGATAACAAGGCAGCTGCAAGGCCATTTGCAGTCAAACCCCTCAAGTTCAAGATGGTCATGCTCTGTAGGCAGCTAATGCTGGCTATTGCTAAGAGCCCTACATCTGTTATTGAACAGTATGACAAATTTATCTGCAACAATAAATAAATAAATTATCATTGTTAGTTTCTAATCAACACTGTCAGTAGATAATCGTCCAAATAATAAGACACAGGGCTATAGGTGAATCACCTGTCTGAGGTTTGGGGAAAGGTGAGAAAGGGAAAGCATTCCAGCATCATTAATATTGTAGCAGTTTTTAATGTCTAGTTTATTGAGTAGCTTACATCCCACGGAAATGGAAGAGAGACCCACTGATGATATAATAGGACAACCTCGAATTTCTAGTGTAATTAACTTCTCACATTTTGACAATGATCTTAAGGAAGTATCTGTAATGTCTTTACAATAGGCTAAATTAATCATCTCCAGCCTCGGGCAACCACAAGCGATTGCTGCAACGCCCAAATCAGTTATTCCCCCAGACCTGTACAATAAAACACAATTAGATAACTGTCAAACATAATTTTGTCGAAATAAAGAAGTGACTTAACCGAGTGCAGTGTTAAAGATTTGGCAAAAAGAACGAAATTTGGAGCTTGGGATCATATCAAATATTAATTTAATCTAGGAATCGGGAGACATTGACAAAACATTTCAAAACTAGGAAACACACCACCCTGACCAAACATGTGTGTATAAATTAAATATTTTATCTATTCTCTCTTGCTTATTTTTTTGGTCTAAGCGTTTTCTTCGAAGATTTTGTTGGTAAGTGGGAGTGGGTGTGTAAAATTTCTGCTTCGTAGCTTTGTTTCTTACTTGTTTTTCTTCGTAAGCTTCCTCTGTTTCTCCCCTCTACCACTTTTTCAATAATATTTGTTGCTTATTTAAATAAAAAAAACTCTAAAACATTTTTTAATATGGAGAGTGATACTCTATGCAGATAAATTGGCCAGAAGGAAATTACTACAATCATAAATAAGAAGAACTAAAACTACCAATACTAATTTTTCTTAGTTTCCAAGAATCTAATGGATGATAACTTGGTACAAACCATTAGAGTGTCTTGTTTTTCAATGTAGTGCAAAGTACTCTCAAACTCCTTTGATGGATGCCCAACACCATTCATCATTTACACATACTCCCATGCATGAGTACACTAAATTCAGATTCTTAGTTTCAACTATTGTAGGACCCTCATGCATCGAATGAAAGCTAAGCTTCACTAAAACTGCCATCTATGTAGTTGCAACTAAAATAGGAATATGGGCATAAAACTCATATGGT